>NW_014577124.1:153055-159135 GCF_000485595.1 Priapulus caudatus | reverse complement strand
CGGCTCTCGCTGCGCGAGCGAGCGGAGCGGGCCAAATCTCTCTCATCTACCCAGCCGCTCCCGCATTTATACTATATCAGGCAGCTCCCTACAGTCGGATTGTCGTCAATTTCGTTGAATAAAAGATGCCACCATCCTCCCGACAACAACGTATAAATGAAATGCAGGGATGGAACCGAAAAAACGTTTAGAATGTTCGCGCGTGCGTTCATAAATATAACTTCGAGCGATACGAATTACGAGCTACATCAGAATAACGATTCAAAGCGTGAAATGCCAGCGAAGTGAATGAATACGTTAATAGAAGCTTGGAGGGAAACTGCATATCTCGCCACCGCACCCAGCACGCTTTAGCCCTAGCACCCCCAGCACGCTTTAGCTCCTAGTACATTCAGCCCGCCTGACACGCGGTAATCTATAACAATAATTATTTTCACGCCGTTTCCTCGCCTTTCAGCACGAGCTATCAAAACCTCTACCATCATCATAGACGCAATGTAAAGTCAACTCCGACTGCGCGGACTACATGTATACACACACACACACGCACGCACGCACGCACGCACACACACACGCACGCGCGCGCCCACGCACGCACGCACGCACACACACACAGAGCGAACAACCACTCATTTAGATGTGACACGATGTGAAACGTTATTTCGCCAGCTCGACTGCATTCTGTCGCATGCTGGTCTCGTGCGAAATCGTGTGCAATCTCATTTAGCGATCTTGCCGGCTGCGGGTTTGCATAGAGGGCTTCGCAGAACGAGTACGTGCAAACCGACAGGAATGTCGCGCGTAGAGAGAGATAGAGAAGGAGAGAGAGAGAGAGAGAAAAAGAGAGAGAGAGGAGAGAGAGAGAGAGAGAGAGATGAGAGAAGAAAGAGAGAGAGAGAGAGCGAGAGAGAGGCGAGAGGAGAGACAGAGAGAGAAGAGAGAGAGAGAGGCAGAGAGAGAGAGTGCAGAAGAGAGAGAAGAGAGAGAGAGCGAGAGAGAGAGAGAGACAGGAAGAGAGAAAGAGATCGAGAGAGAGAGAGCGCAGAGAGAGAGAGCAGAGAGCGAGAGAGCGAGAGAGAGAGAGGAGAGAGAGAGAGGAGAGAGAGAGAGGCGGGGGGGGAGAGAGAGCGAGAGCGAGAAGGAGAGAGAGAGAGAGAGAGAGGAGAGAGAGAGAGAGAGAGAGAGACGAGAGAGAGAGAGAGAGAGAGAGAGAGAGAGAGAGAGAGAGAGAGAGAGAGAGAGAGAGAGAGAGAGAGAGAGAGAGAGAGAGAAAGAAAACCCGACTGCAACACCGTACATTGTGACACTGGGCGCATATTCGTGGCATCGCCGTTGAAAAGCACATGGACCTATGACGCTCCCTCAGCCATGCAGTGAATCAGGGGGAGGCGTTGTTAGAAGGATTGCAAAGATGCCAAGACAGAAGAAACATGTAGACATTAGTATCACGACTCCCACAGGCACTTGGGACAGAGTCAGTGAAAATAATATGAACGCATATTCACAAAAACTACCCCTTTATTACACTTCTACTGTTGTGTCACTGTATATCAAAGATCGTATAGTGCCGGAGGCCTCTGGCTACGATCTTTGCTGTATATCAACTTGCTTTCACAAAAATGGATGTAGAACGAGCCGCTCCCGCCACTCGCTGTTACGAGTGTGCTGCGTCGCTAATATACGTAACATTATTTTCAGTTTTTACTGACCCTGTCCCAAGTGCCTGTGGGAGTCGTGATACTAATGTCTACATGTTTCTTCTGTGTTGGCATTGATTTTTTCTGACTCTGATCCAAGTGCCTGTGATGACTCTAGTCGTGACGAATTTGCGATTGTCATTAAAAGTATTCGTGACAACAAGTGAGTATAAGTACTAGGAGTAGGCGTTGTTCGGACAATGCCCGCCCACCTCCGCCAACGACAAATCTGCATATAGACCACAACCTCAGCCATCCAATGAAACCCGTAATTAATCGCAATCAGGGGGGAGGGAGGGGGCAGTATTTACGCACACATGCCAGCAGTAGCGCGATCGATAACAAACTAATAATACGGGAAAAAGCGATGGACAGCTGCTAAACAGTTGCCTGTCGCGTTAGCGCGCGGGGGAGGGGGGCAGGGGGGCACGACGGTTAATATCTCAGTCGAACCGATATTCAAATCGCGGCAACCAATTACACTGCTGAGTAATTGCTTGCCGAGGCTTTGTCGAGGCACACAGCGTTTTCTACGTGCTCGACATGACAAAGGCGAGCGTCGAGCATAGCATGGCCACGTACGAAGGCTTCATGCAGCTCGGGCTATTGCTCAGCTGCCTACGCTAGACACCCGATAGTGGCAAAACGCGAGCGTTATTAATTAAAGGAAATACGCTCCGGGGGCTGAAATATGCTAAACAGTGCACGTTTACACGTTGTTTTCTGCGATGCTTAATTGCAAGCTCCCGGCCCTTGTCGTAAGTATATTAATGACGTCACTCAAATTGCTTTTAGATGAGTTTGCGCGAAAGTAAGTGGAGATGCTGCTGCTGCTGCTGCTGCTGCTGCTGCTGCTACTGCTACTGTTCCTGCTGCTGCTGCTGTTACTGCTGCTGCTGCCGCTGCTGCTGCTGCTGCTGCTGCTGCTGCTGCTGCTGCTGCTGCTACTGCTGCTGCTGCTGCTGCTGCTGCTGCTGCTGCTGCTGCTGCTGCTGCTGCTGCTGCTGAATGCAAGATAATTTTTCATTTTAATAGACTTCATTAGATAACATTAACATTAACATTTTTCATTAGATCAAAACTTCAATAAAAAGGACTTCTTAAACTCTATATATATATACACGTAGACACACTGCACTACACACAATAAAATGTATCAGTCACCCTATAATTGGTATTTGCAAATAACGGTTTCAAGCAGGCTGCGAACAGAATTAATTATATCAAACTATTGATGGCGTTTCTGTTTACCATTCACGGCCAAATTATAGCATCATGATTCCCTTTTGCAGATCCTTACGATAAAATTACCACACGCATAAATTACAAAGGCATAGATCTGCTATTATTTATTCTGCCAACGAATCAAATTTCCTGCGCTTTTTGTATTATTTAGCTATTTTAGGAGATGCATGTTCTGTCCGGTTACATGTCTGGAATGTATTTTCCGCCGAGAGTATTTAATGTTCACACCAAAACTTCGCAACAAAATTCGTTAATTTACAATAATTTATATGTTCACTGAGACGCAACAACAACAACATGATTAAACTGGCAATCAAAAACGCAGCACCGCGGCAAGACACATAGTATAACAAGTATAAATCTTTATAATACCCTCACAATGATATTTACAGCACCGCTATGAGCATAACAAGCAAGACGTGACATTCATGGATGAGCAGAATTTCCGGATTTTCTTCGCGATCACGTAGCACACACGCACGCACTGACATCAACTGCGCGCTGATCATCATTTCAAATACATTTGATTAAAGCAATATGGACTACGATTTTGCGACAAACATCTTTACCTTCATTTCTATCTCGTCGTTTTCTTTGTTTCGCTCTGCTAATACGTTTATACACTCAAGTTCCACGAAGACAGTATTACGGTAACAGACAACGCAAAACGAAAACATCAAAGTAAAGTACAATGATGAAATAATTTAGAAATGTTTGTCGTAATTCATGCAGAAAGATTGCATGCAAATTTATCCATCAGAATATCAGACATCTTTCATTCTGCAATTATTCTCCACGTTTCACAGATCACGTAGACCTACCATTTCACTTCGCAGACATTTATTATTCGATTATTATTAACATTTTCATTATCAGCATCAGTAAGCAGTGTATCTGCACAATGATAATAATAATAATAATAGCTGCGTTCACACGTATACACGGCTTAGCTGGTACCGTACTTAGTTGGTGCTAAGTCCGGTTAAAATGCGTTCACACGAGATACACGAGATTCGAGGCTTAGCTAGCTCGGTATAATATAGACTGGTACCCGGTCGACAGTTCCACACGCTACCCTAACGTCGTGCAGCGAACGGGTAGCAGTCTAGGTTAGAGCGCTACAGTTTCGCAATTCACACAATGCGCGAACAACACGAACAATGCGTTCACACGACAATCAATACGCGGCCAGCGTGGTGCCGAATATACGCGGCTTAGTTGGCGCGGAATATGATTCCGCGCTTAGCAAGCCGGAGCATTCGCGGCTAAGCAAGCCGTGGCTAAGCAAGCCGCGTATATTTTAGCGTGTGAACGCAACTTTTCTCCTCGTGTGAACGCAGCTAATAACAACTATAATAACAAAAATAATAAATAAAAATATTGATGATAATCATCATCATCGTTAAATATTCTCATTAAAAGTGCTACGCGTTCCTCACTAGTACATAAGCTTGGGATATAATTTTATACGGACTGAACGCGACCAAACAGGCAGCTGAGCGCTGCATGCACCAGCAAATGTCTGAGCAGGGCATACAATCAGTCACGGTCAAGTTGCCCGCCATCATTGCCTAACTAACCATCTAACTGCATTTCTCGTGTCTGACACTATCGGAGACATGCACTCGGCTCTAGCCGTGGATTATATACACTGCAGACTAGTACATACTCACGGCGCCCAACAAATTTCGACCGGCGCCAAAAATAAAATCCTCCGGGTTCCTAAACTGTCGATTTTAATGTGATCACTCACTGAGGCTTCCATGGCGATCGCGGCGCGCCCTCGCGGCCGTTTCACATCGCACAAAAATAGCATAAATTTCTAGCTTTGCCGTGGCAACTGCGCAAACGATGAAAGTCATCAAGAATGCTTCAGTGTTAGATGTGGATGATCATGACCTCAATGCCAGCTTCGTTGAAGCAGCGGTTGCTTTCAAATCCAGCACACACGCGAACATTTCCGCTCGGATGCAACGCGCGGGAAGACGCCGAGAGAACATTGCGTATCAATGGAAGAAATCAATACTAATTCCAGTGAGACTAAAAAACTTGCGGCCCGGCTAGTATAGACCCAGGCCCGTCTGAATACGTAAGTAGAAATCTCATTGAGCAATAAAGAATCATGGCGGCACACCCCGCGAGCGATCAGACGACGACGATAAGTTCTGAATGGTGGCGGCAATTGCGATTTTCGCCCTTTTACGGCCAAATTGATAGCTTTATAATATTAGATACAGCACACTTCGCTCGGGGAGGAATGCGGGCTCACGTCCGGCCTGGTGTTGCAGCGAGGGCTTATATAACTCGGTGTACGCACGCACGCCCCGTTTTATCTCGCCGATGCGGCCAATAAATGCATGAATATGCGGGATCAATGGTTGTTGCAATGTTGCCCTATGCAGCGACCAGGCTTCACCAGCAGAGACGGCAGCTCCTCCCTCGCCCATCACTGCCCAGGAGCCGCCTTAGGCGATGCATGCAATCAGCGCCACCTATAAACCCCAAGGACGGCTTTGGGCTGAAGTTTTTGGCCAACATGGAGGAAAAATCGCTTTAAGTTTTTTTTAATTTTAATGATTTTACGTTTTTTTATGTCGACCTCTTTGTGGAATATTTTGCGTTTTTCTAACTCCCAAAACGAACACCCTGCCCCGGTCCATCATTATCATCGATCCCCACCCTACCCCACCCACCATTAATACCACCAACCCGCCACCATTTCCCTCTTTTGCCTCTAACCGACAAGCTAAGCGAATCGATCACAGATTTGTATCAACATTGCTTCGTCTGTGGAGCTCTCACGCTGCCATAGTCGGGCCTAAATGTATACGCACTGTTCAGCTGTATAAGGCTGCACTGAGTGCGTGTGTGTGCGTGCGTGCGTGCATGCATTTATATATGCGTGCATGTGCGCACGCATTCGACAAGGATCCGAAAAGGAGGGCAGTCTCTTATTCGATGGCCATCATAATGATCACCACATCATCTTGTTTCTATTTATTGCATTCATTACTGTACAGATTGAGCCCCGCCCCCTCAATTAGGTGTAAGCATACAAACAGTGTGTGTGTGAGTGTGTGTGTGTGTGTGTGTGTGTGTGTGTGTGTGTGTGTGTGTGTGTGTGTGTGTGCGCGTGTG
>NW_014577124.1:148702-153045 GCF_000485595.1 Priapulus caudatus | reverse complement strand
GTGTGTGTGTGTGTGTGTGTGTGTGTGTGTGTGTGTGTGTGTGTGTGTGTGTGTGTGCGCTTGCGTGCGTGCGTGCGTGTGCGTGTGTGCGTGTGCGTGTGCTGATCCACTACATGCATTCTCAGAATAAAGTCGTCCACAGAGTATATGCTCACTCGACGTTATTGTATTGACGCAGTGTTTACGAGTTAACGCGTTATTGAATTGACGCACGAGTTAACGCGTTATTCTCAATAACTTCATATTTGTGATGCGGTAAATTAACTGTGATCTATTCCTATTCACGGTAGCATTCTGGTTGCTTTTATGTCAATGTCGGTACATCAACATAAAAAACATTTCAGCCAAAACGTGTAGCGGATAGCTATCTTAGTAAAAGTGAATATATAATAACACATTTCTAAACTTGTTATATCGATTTTCCATCTAACAAACTAGTAACTGCTTCCTCCACACCGCTGATAACGGGAGAGTACTACTTTCATGTACTTAACCTGTTTACAGCCGGACGTTTAAGTTTATGAATGGGAGTTGGGGGCATTATGTCACGCTACGTCACGGGGTCACGCTCTCACGTGACCCGCGTGATGCGCGTAATAACTGTGATCATCGCATAACGCGTAACACTATTATTTGATTGAGGCGTTTGGCGGCCATGTTTGAGCGCGTGCGGTCGGGCGCTACTCTATACGTCGTCGACTCGCCCGCATGCTTGTGTAACACTGCGCATGTACAGAACGCCACGGCAGCCCGCACAGAGCAGCACGCATTACTATGCATTTCCATTTCATGTACAGAACTCGACGGCAACCCGTGAAGAACACGTATTACTATGCATTTCCATTTCATGTACAGAGCGCCATGGCAGCTCGCGCTGAGCACAAATTACTATGCATTTCAATTTCGGCGTCCGACTGCTACGATCAATTGGCCGGAGAAAGCCTGTAGCAAGAAAGTTTGCCGCAGAACTCAAATCTGCACGCAATTTTCGACGCATTGATCTTGCAGCATGCGAAACACATAAAAGTATAGGCTACACACGCGCGCACGCGCGAGTGGAAATAGCAATTTAGTAATTTATTCGCCATGGCCGCCAAGTTGTTTAGATACTCGTAATAGAAGAAATCTTAACTGTAGTAAACACGACAGTTTAAAATTACTTACCTGATATGAAGGCGTAGCGTGCCTGTAGAAGGTCGGATACATCGCATATGCTCAAGTTACATCCATTCTCATCCATAATCAGGTCATCTGCGTAGAAAACAAACGCAAACAACACGTTACTACTATACGTGGCGCGTGAACTTTAGAACGAAATGTGCCATTGCGATATCGAAAAGTTATCCATATACACTCAAGGAACGTATGTTTGGACGGGAAATTGCCATTGCCGCAGTGCCCGCCACCCAACCTAATGTTCAAACACATCCTCATCCACGGCAATTTGGCAAAAGTCACATCTCGGTAATATCGGCCTTCGTTGATCGCCGCATGCGGCTTTCATGCGCACGTATACATACACGGTAACACGTGCTTTCCACAAATTGTTCTGCGCCAATGACACAAATTCAATTTCAACCGTGATGCAATTACGAGCAACCTACACTACACACGAGTCAGCGTGCGCGTGTGCCTACGCTGCTCTGACGTCACACACACACCGAAAGCGAAAATGCTCCGTATACAACCAGGGCCGTAGTGGCCGCCACGGCAGCACGGCACTGCCGTGGCACTATTTTTAAGAGAAAAAATTCTGCAGGGAACCAAGGAGCAACATATTATGATATACCAAGGAGATGAAACCCCGGAGAGGGGGAGCACTCACCCCACATTATGGTAGGTATGTGCCACTGCAAAGTCAAAAATGGGGGGCTCTGGAACTAACTCAGACCTGAAAATGGGGGTCTCTGGAACTAATGTTTGTTGAATGTGGTATGCTATGAAACTGGACACGTTTAAAAGAGGGGGTCTCCGGAACTGTGGGGGGAACAGTGATTTGCTTTAAAATCTATGCAGTAGCACTTGAACCAATCATTGTTGTATTATGTAGAGGAGAAAAACATGACACGGAGAGAGATGAACCCACGCACACGCACGCGCACGCACGCACGCACGCACGTACGCACACATACAACACACACACGTTGCATGCATGCCTTGACGGCCCGGCTTCAACGTATTCTGAAGTACGATGCACTGGAACGGAAATATTAAAAACTAGGGTCTCCGGAACGGCAAAAATGTAAGATCTACATGGTAACTAAACTTAATGCTCTGGAACGAGATATTCTCAAAAATGCGATGCATTGGAACGGAAGTTTAGGGTTAGGGTTGAAAATGGGGGTCTCTCCCGCGGCACATACCTACCATGCAATGTATATGGAGTGCCCCCCCCCCGACCCAGCACGACCCAGTTAAGGCTCAACAATGCAATGATCATGCATGTGCACCGAGACATGTTAGACAAGGTAGATGAACAAAATGTAATTTCAGAATTTGTAAGTTGCCATCCAGGCAGAAAAGATAAAATTGGAATAAAAAAAAAATACAATGACAAGTTATCTGACTGGACTGTCTGGTATTACTATTAATACTGAACAATTAGAGGTGTTATATCAGTGCTTTAAGATTTGGAATGTGTATTTAATATGACAATGTGCCTATTCAAATTCAAACTTCAAAACATACAGACGATACATAGTGAAAGTATAAATGCAGATTGAAAATAGGCTTATTTTTCATAATTATATACTGATAGTATATACAATTTTGTAAATAATGTTTTATTAGTTATATCATACTCATAATATATATTTTAGATACTTTAGTCAAAACATCAGCTTTAGCTACATTCTTCTTTGAAATTTACAAATTTACCTTTTAAAATGATCAGAATTGGTTGCTTTCAACATAGCCTGAAAATGCAGGAAATGCCATTTCCAGGCTCTACATTTCAAAATTTCCAGACCCCCCGCATCGGCTACATATTTCTGTAGTCCCACTTTTTGGGAGGTCACTACGGACCTGACAAGCATATACGCACAATAAAATAATAGCACTCAGTACGGTGTGAGGGTGCACGCAAAACACGTTGTCCGCTTGTGTACCACACAGACAACATAAGTCGATGAAAATGAGGTGTAGTAGCTATACGGATCCTCGTACAGCTTAAATCGAATAGATGGCACACCGCTCTTTCTCTCTCTCTCTCTCTCTCACGAACGAACGCACGCACGCACGCACAAACACACGCACGCACGCACGCACGCACGCACGCACGCACGCACGCACGCACGCACACACACACACACACACACACAGCCAAGAGCAGAAGCAGGGACAGAACAGAGACAAGAAGCAAGAGGCAAGCCAAGAGCAACAGCAGGCAGGCCAGGTAGGCAGCGTACGCATCTTCTTGGACTAGCTGAAAGAGACCATATAGCGCGGACTTGGTATGCCACAGAATGCGGTCATTGACTCACAATCTTAACCCATCTAACACATTTAATGCATGTTACAGATTGCAACGTTAGAACATGGAGTGGTAATGCAATGCACGAAGAAATTAAATTGTCGTTCCGCAGCACTGGGGTGCATGTCGTACATACATAAGCCACAAATATACACCGCACCTGGCCACCAGCAATATAAAGTTATCATAAGGTACCGCAATATGACCCTATTACTGACTCCAGCCGCCTCAAGCATACGTCAAGACATGTGAAAATTCTATCGTAGGCTTCGCAGGCTCAACCCACGCCTAAGTGAACAAAGAAAACCATTTACGTGATGTACGCCTACCTTACCCTGAACAAAAAACTTATGGATACCTTTCCGCACTAGACTACACTGATTCTGCGCGGCCTCGTAGTGTAGCAGGCAAATAATTGGTTCGGAAGAACCAAATAGAATAGTCTCATAACTGTCCTTGTGTGGCACTTGGTTTTTTTCATTTGAATTTTCTCTACTGTTAACGCAGATACTGTTCTCCTCATATATAACACGCTATTCGTAACTGAAAAAAAAAAAAGAAAACGTGAAACCCAAAATATTCCTGATTCCCTGCCACTGAGTGCAATACATAATTATTTATCCTTTTTTATATACATAACCACAGCCTATCATAAAGGAATTCTGTTTCTAACCCCGTGTGTTTATATTTTATCTAATCAACATATAAAATAAAGGACTTACGATTAATACATGTGCAAGTACTATTCATTTTATAACATACCAAAAAACATCAATAAAGGATTGCGTACTACAACCCAGTGCATATACTATTTATATCTAACCACACAATATCAAATAAAGGATACTTACGATCTACTACATGTCAATAC
>NW_014577124.1:137451-148613 GCF_000485595.1 Priapulus caudatus | reverse complement strand
GGCGCAGCGCTCTCTGCTCTCTCTCTCTCTCTCTCTCTCTCTCTCTCTCTCTCTCTGTGTGTCTGTCTCTCCTCTCTCTCTATCCTTTTCTCTGCACCTCTTTCTCTACCTACTAACGTTAGGAAACGACGGTCAATGGCAGCCGATGACGACGACGACGACGACGACGACGCTGAAATGTTGCTAACACTGCTAACTGGAATCATGTAAGGTGTTTGCATACATTGGCGGCGCTGGTTGCGCGCGCGACGCGGCTCAAATCGCGTTTGCTCTCATGAGCTAGTGAAGTTGCTGAACATTATCCTACACGATGCGGCATATGCCTAGCCGCACCATAGTCTAGCCCATCCATGGCTATTAGCCCATACATAGCGCGAGCCTTAAGCCCTGCCGTAGCCTAGGCAAGCCTTGTTACGCTTAGAAAGGCTTGCCAGACGATAAATGAAGAGCAGTAAACTTGCATTACCTGTCGAGATATGTCACCTGTTTATACTAGAAATGACTCACGCCGCGGCTTCGGCTTAAACAGTGATTAAACTTGGTGAGCTGCAACCTGGACGTACTGTTAATTACGTTAACATTATTGATAGATACTACAGACAGCGAAGTAATCTGCTATTTCCCTTACAGGCAGCTTAGTCCAGCGGTACCTGTCATTACTAGCAGGCCAAAGTTTTCCTGTTCTTTGAAATCGAGTGGCGCGATTTTTTTGAAGAGGCTAACAGTCAACGCTACCGCATACCGACAATAGTAACCAACCTGACATCAAAAACAGATGAGTCAACATGCTCCGTAAAAACAGAGGAGCCATAAACCTTCCTTTGAAGACTGACGGGTCAAAATAAATAGGTTCACTAGCAGCGAGTCGAGCTGTCTTTGGCGCAGCAGACCGAAGCCGAACTGTTCCTTATTAGCAAATAGGTCAACCTGGCACGTACAGACTGGGGGGGAAAGAGGTAGCCTGTCATTATTGCAGACGACGGCCCCGCTGTCCTTAGCAAACAGACGTGTCAACGAGGCCGTAGGGTGTATTCACAAACAGACGTTGTCAACGGACACCGTAGGGTGTATTCACAAACAGACGTGTCACCGCCGTAGGGGGTTTTTTTTTGTTATTCACAAACGAGATTGGTCACCCTGTCATCAATGGCTGCCGAAGTGCACCTACTATTTCCTTACCAACGTGGCACACGTAATTATTACAGCCATATTCTTGTGTGGAAGCTTAACCTATGCTAAGATGTTTCAGCGTCGAGACGGGAGGTAAATCAAGTGTGTGTGTGTGGTGTGTGTGTGTTGTTGTGTGTGTGTGTGTCGTGTGTGTGTGTGTGTGTGTGGTGTGTGTGTGTGGTGCTTGTTAGCAACGCAGCGACTGACAACCGCCACGTACAGCAGGGCAGGACACAGCGCGGGGGGGAAGGGGGGAAAGGCAGCAACCCTGCTTGAGACATGCAACGCAAACGCATCCGGCTCTCCACCACGCCGATGGCCAGTCGGAGACCACCTGCGGACGCATCTATATCTTGTCGCGCGTTAGCAGCGACAGTGGCATCTGCTACACTCCCGGCTAATGAACACCTTCAGCAGCGCGCACACAGTCGCACTGCGGGCGTGCTCCGGGCCTCCTCTAATGAGAAAGGACAGCGCGTCGCGCTGGGAAATTGGGCTTCTCGAAGCATCCATCCGCTGTCGGCTGTGTGAGACCGGAGCATTCACGGGGAGCACAAAACAGAGTGTGTGGCCGACCCTTGGCCGCGGCGACAGCGGACGGATTACCATGCAAGCAATATTGGATCTGGCGCCGTAAGTTAGTAGCGAGCAGCCAGGGAAGGCATGATGGGATTGAAACTCAGAGAGGAGGGTAATTGTCTACGTAACGTGGGCAGCAGGCTGCAGAAACGTTGGCAAAAAAAACCGGCTTGCCGTGTAAGGCGCGCCGGCAGGTATATCTCTCTAAAAGCATTCACGAGTCTTGAGAGCATTAATATTCATCAGCGCCGTGCATAAATGATTTCCCGCGCGCGCAATGCAACAAGTTTCGCTTGCATGGTTGCAGGCTATGTACTCCACGGTAAACGTATAGATTCGTAACAGTTCGGTTCATTGATCTTAACGACTATAGTGAGATATAATAGGACTGGGGGTGATCACCCGCGGTGGCATCTACTATCTATAAAATCGTGCACAAAGAATCGGCGAGAAACAGCACATCGACGTAAAGGCGCGCACAGGCAAGCGCCGACACAATGATTTTCGACAGGCTTAAGCTTCATTAACACGCATGATATAGATTAGGCTTCTTCTCACTTTTTAGTGGCGACATCGCGCACTCAGCTGATGTTATAAATGCAGGCCTCGCTGCCTCGTGTGCATGCGCACGCTACTGCTAGTCACTGGACAGCTCTGTCGTCTATGACGTTAGCCGCATTCACAGGCAAGGTAATAACGGCCAATGCGCATGATAAAATATTTGCGTCTGCGGCCGAGCGATAATTTGTGTAAAGCATCCTAGTTTTGTAAAGAGTAGGTTTTGTAAGGGATGCGTGATGTATATAGGAGAAGATGAATAAATGAAAGGCAAGAAAAGAGTTGGTGGAAGACAAAGGAAGGAGGAAAATTAGAAGGAAAAAGAAGTTGTCGAGCGTTATGGTTAATGGCTACAATACACGCATAACATCTTTATTTTTCACGCCTGACACGTTCATTGACATCGTGAGGCCCGTGATGTAGCCTCAGCCAAGCCTAGATGCATCACCACCCCAACCGTACGGTATACGTAAATCTCATGTCTCAATCCAGTGACATATACATCCCCCAATTCTACTCGTATACGATTTAGACTATAAGCTGTAACTGTAAGACTACTAATCTTCATCACACTAATATACGCATGTAAAATATATACGCTATAAAATACAGTCCTGCTACGATATCATCGCAGTGTCGCGTTATTCGGCGGCAGATAGCACACGCCGCCTTATACAATATTAATGTGACAACAACATGTCGACTGTCAACAGGCGAGAACGCCGTGATGATTTATTCATAAGCACAATGCCACGCATGATTGGCATCAGCAGGTAGGCGGGTGGGCGTTTTCGTCAGTCGGCTGCTGATTGATATAGGTGCTGCTAGTTGAGCATGTAACCGGCGCATCATACGTGGACTGTTCCAGTACATCTGAGCTTACATTTTCTTGGCAACGAAGACGTTGGTGGGAGGTTAGACTATTAAGGGGGTGGCTAAGCCGAAGAAGGAAGATGATGGCGGCAGAAAAAAATCCTTCTAACGATTACGCTTTTCGTAAATTATGAAGCCTGCCTGCGAGCTTCTCCGAACTCCTTTCCTCGTAATATAGGAAAGCCCATGCTATGACCTTGAAGAGTTCTGGGCAATCGAATTCACACACCTCGTTTACTATTCTCGTATTTACCAATCAATGAAACGGCAATTCAGGCAAAATTTCAAGTCTTCCAGAAACACTTCCCGGTAACCAGAACCTCTAAAATGCAATGAGCACAAAAATATGACCGGCTCTGGCTAGATGCCGAGCCGCTGTATAATATCAGAGAAGTAAGGGTCACAGCGGTGGCTCGCGCATAGGGCTAAGATAAGAAGGGCCTTCGTGTCCTATCTCGGCGAAAGCAGACGAGGCCCGAATTATACGCGATTTCATGATTACGAGGGCGAAATTAAACAACGGTAGTGTTTAGTAGTGCCGCAGGTTGGTGTTGAGTACTTGGGGAGGCATCAATCACCGATGATAGCTTTTGTTGACTGGCGCAATGCTTTTTCGTGTGGCAGTCAATGGTGCAGCCCTTCTTGTGTGTGTGTGTGTGTGTGGTGTGTGTGGTGTGTTTGTGGTGTGTGTAGTGTGTGTGTGTGTGTGTGTGTTGTGCGTGGCGTGCGTCCGTGCGTGTGTGTGTGTGTAAGCATTTTACACACTAGGCCTAAGGCAATATGTATATATTAACGCTGCGAAAGGCATCACGTCTACCGACGATAACATAGCTATTTAGGTACGAGTGAACGATAGCACGCACGGCGGCAGCTGGCGTTCGCATTGACGTGCGAAGCGTCGGCGTTGATTCGCCGGATTCACGTCACGAAAGCCGACAGCAAGTTTTTAGGCGGTAAACGCGAAGTGGAAAAATAAGCGTGAAATAATAATCTGCTATACGCAGCCATTTTTACACGAATGCTTCCGGTCATGAACGTGTTGTGATGACGTCTGATATATAAGCTGACTGCTACACTTCACAAGCAACAACTAAAACTCCTTCAAATGAAGACCGATTACAGTTGAATCCCATCACACAAGGCCCAACGTCGCGTAGAAGCGGCTGGACTTTTAATCAACGCATCTGTGCTTGCAGGTGATAAATCTCAGTCCGTGCGTACGTGACGCTGCGTATATGGCATGCATTAACTCGGCGTGGGAATTGCTAAGCTGTTCTCTTCCACTAGATAACAGCATGCACCTGCGGAAGAATGCGGTGCCACTGCTAACTCCCGCATCATCGCCAGCTCCCGACATAACATTGTCCGCTCTATTTAGTCGCATCGCCATGAAGTGTCAACTGCAACGGCGCCGGCATCGGCATCGCCCGAGTGGCATGCATTGCCGCTCGCCGGCCATCGCACATGCAGTGCTAGCATACTCGTACCTTGGAGTAATTATTCTGACGCCCGCAGAATGATACTCAAGGTCGTACATATGCGTCAGCACACGGATTGTTGATAAGGATAAAGAAATGCGATAGACCACACTAGCTCACGGGAAGACATATAACAGTGGCCTTGTTATAATACGCATGCGTAAATTAGCCCCACAGCACGTTGCACCGCAATGGGAATCTGCGCGCAAAGAAATCATTCATCTGCATAGCTTCTTATCGTTGCTGGTCACGGGGGAGCAGATGATCACCGAATAGCACAGAAACACAGGCTGATCACAGAACACAAACGAGGCCCCAGACCACAGGCTGAGCACAGAATCACAAACTATCTGGCAGAACACAGACTGATCAGCAGAACGAACAAACTAGCACAGAACACAGGCTGAGCACAGAACAACAAACTACTGCAGAACACAAGCTGATCACAGAACACAGACTGATCACAGAACACAAACTAGCAGAGAACACAGGCTGATCACAGAACACAAACTAGCACAGAACATTTATACATAACCACAGAATATCAAATAAAGGGATTCCCGTTCTACACCCGTGCATTACTATTTCTATCTAACCACACAATATCAAATAATGGGATGCCCATTCTATAAAAGTGCAATTTAGTATTTACGCCTAACCGCATAACATTAAATAAAGGGATGCCCGTTCTATTTCTGTGCAACACTATTTGAAACTAACCAATCTCACAAAATCGAATAGCTATTTCCCGTCTACACCTGCGTAATAGCGTTTATAACTGCGCACATTCCAACTAACGAGATTCCAACCTGACGCTAATATGAGATAGTGTTCATCACTGAACACAATAGACAACACAGGTATGTCACGCCTGCCACAAGTATCGGCAGGGACACCAGACATAAGATGACCAACGGGACAGAGTATAATGACCATTGCGGAGTTGTCTTCCTCCAGGCATCCCCTCGGAATGCTGCACAGAGGCGTGAGTTATGCAGTTAAGCCTGTTACACGTGTAGAAAACCTGTAGTACTTGTGGAGGGCACGTGTAGTACATGTAGCATGCGTAGTACGGGTAGTGCGTGTAACACCTGTAATACAGTAAAAACCCGCGTATAAGAACATAGATTTTTCCAAGTTAGCCTCAATATGTTCTTATATAAATGGTGCTTACTGAAAAATTAGGCTCAAAAGGTTCTTAAATAGGTTCTTAATTGTTTCTACTTTTAATATGTATAAGCTTATTTCTTTCTTTAAAATTTTCTTACAAGAACTGCAATTTTTGCTAATTAATACCCATGATGGGCTACAGTGTAAGTTTTTCAGTGCTTACCATACTGTATGATACAGTATGTATCCAAGGAAACAAACCAACATGCAAAAAATGCGTGCCAAAAAGAGGTGCTGGCACATTCATCGGTATTGTTGAGCTCGTCTTTTTTATTTTACCTGTGTTTCTTTTTAAGTCTTCGATCTTCTGTATGGAAAATTAAGAACCTACTTTAAAATCTTAGCCTAAAACAGGTTCTTATGTAAAGGGGTCTAAATGGGAAATTTTAGCCTAACAGGTTCTTAAAATCTATGTTCTTATACGCGGGTTTTTACTGTACGTGTAGTATTCGCAGTATGTGTAGCACGTGTAGCACCTATAATACGTGTGGGCACGTGTAGTACGTGTAGCATGCGTAGTACGGGTAGTGCGTCGGTCAATGGCAGCCGATGACGACGACGACGACGACGACGACGCTGATGTTGCTAACACTGCTAACGGAATCATGTAAGGTGTTTACATACATGGCGCTGGTTGCGCGCGCACCGGCTCAAAGTCCAGTTGCGTCTCATGAGCTAGTGAAGTTGTGAACGTTATCACACGATGCGGCCTATCCTAGCCCACCATAGTCTAGCCCATCCATGCCTATCCTAGCCCATCATAGCCGAGCCTAGCCATGCCTAGCCTAGGCAAGCCTTGTTACGCTTAGAAAGGCTTGCCAGACGATAATGAAGCAGAGAACTTGGCATTACCTGTCGAATATGTCACCTGTTTATACTGGAAATGACTCACCCCGTGCTTGCTTAAAGATGATTAAACTTGGTGAGCTCAAACCTGGACGTACTGTTAATTAAGTTAACATTTATTGATAGATACTACAGACACGAGTACTCTCTATTTCCTTACAGGCAGCTTAGTCCACGGTACCTGTCATTACTAGCAGGCAAGTTTTCCTGTTCTTTGAAATCGAGTGCGCGATTTTTTTGAGAGCTAACAGTCAACCTACCCATACCGACAAAGTAACCAACCTGACATCAAACAGATGAGACAACATGCTCCTAAAAACAGAGGAGCCATAAACCTTCCTTTGAAGACTGACGGGTCAAAATTAAATAGGTTCACTAGCAGCCGAGTCGAGCTGTCTTTGCCAGCAGACGAGCCGAACTGTCCTTATTAGCAAATAGGTCAACCTGCACGTACAGACGGAAGAGTAGACCTGTCATTATTGGCAGACGACCCCGCCTGTCCTTAGCAAAAGACGTGTCAACCCGTAGGGTGTATTCACAAACAGACGTGTCAACCCGTAGGGTGTATTCACAAACAGATGGGTCACCCTGTCATCAATGGCTGCCGAGTACACCTACTGTTTCCTTACCAACGATGAACACGTATTACAGCATATCTTGTGTGAACTTAACCTAAGATTTGCAGCGTCGAGAAGGGAGGAATCAATGTGTGTGTGTGTGTGTGTGTGTGTGTGTGTGTGTGTGTGTGTGTGTGTGTGTGTGTTAGCAACGCAGCGACTGAACCGCCACGTACACAGGCAGGACACAGCGCCGGGGAGAGCAGCAACCCTGCTTGAAGACATCAACGCAACGCATCCGGCTCTCCCATCACGCACCCACTCTGACGCATCTATATCTTGTCCCGTTAGCAGCGACAGTGCATCTGCTACACTCCCGCTAATGAACACCTTCAGCAGCGGCCACAGCATCGCACGCGGGCGTGCTCCGCGCCTCCTCTAATGAGAAAGGACAAGCGGCGTCGCGCTGGAAATTGGCTTCTCGAACATCCATCCGCTGTCGGCTGTGTGAGACCGGGACATCACGGGGAGCACAAAACAGCGTGTGTGGCCGACCCTTGGCCGCGGCGACAGCGACGATTACCATGCAAGCAATATTGATCTGCCCGATAATTAGTAGCGAGCAGCCAGGGAGCATGATGTGATGAAACTCAGAGAGGAGGTATGTCTACGTAACGTGGCAGGCAGCTGCAGAAACGTTGCAAAAAAAAAACCGGCTTCCGTGTGCGCGCCGGCAGGTATATCTCTCTAAAACATTCACGAGTCTTGAGAGATTTAATATTCATCAGCGCCGTGCATTAATGATTTCCCGCGCGCAATGCACAAGTTTCCTTTGCATGGTTCAGGCTATATACTCACGGGTAAACGTATAGATTCGTAAACAGTTCGGTTCAATTGATCTTAACGACTATAGTGAGATATATAGGGACCTGGGGGTGATCACCCCCGGTGCATCTATATCTATACGTGCACAAAGAACGCGAGAAACAGCACATCGACGTACAAGGCGCGCACACAAGCGCCGACACAATGATTTCGACAGCTTAAGCTTCAATTAACACGCATGATATAGATTAGGCTTCTTCTCACTTTTAGTGGCGCACTCGCGCACTTCAGGCTGATGTTATAATCAGCCTCGCTGCCTCGTGTGCATGCGCACCTACTCTAGTCACTGACAGCTCTGTCGTCTATTGACGTTAGCCGCATTCCACAGGCAAGGTAATAACGCCAATGCCATGATAAAATATTTGCCTGCGCCGAGCGATAATTTGTTGTAAACATCCTAGCTTTGAAAGAGTAGGTTTGTAAGGGATGCGTGATGTATATAGGAGAAGATGAATATGAAAGGCAAGAAAAAGAGGTGGTGGAAGACAAAGGAAGGAGGAAAATTAGAAGAAAAAAAGTTGTCGACCGTTATGGTTATGGCTACAATCACACGCATAACATCTGTATTTTTCACCCCCACGTTCATTGACATCTGAGCCGTATGTACCTGCCAAGCCTAGATGCATCACCACCCACGTACGGTATACGTAAATCTCATGTCTCAATCCAGTGACATATACATCCCCCAATTCTACTCGTATACGATTACACTATAAGCTGTAACTGTAACTACCTAATCTCATCACCACTATATACGCTGTAAAATATATACCTTATAAAATAAATACCTCTACGATATCATCGCCAGTGTCGCGTATTCGGCGCAGATACACACGCGCTTATACAATATTACATGTGACAACAACATGTCGACTGTCAACAGCGAGACGCCGTGATGATTTATTCATGTACACATGCCACGCATGACTGCATCAGCAGGTTAGCGGGCGTTTTCGTCAGTCGCTGCTGATAGATATAGGTGCTCTAGTTGACATGTAACGGCGCATCATACGTGACTGTTACAGTACACTGAGCTAATTTTCTTTGCAAGGAGACGTTGGCGGGAGGTTAGACATATTAAAGGGGTGGCTATAACGAAGAAGGAAGATGATGGCGCAGAAAAAATCCTTCTAACGATTACAGCTTTTGCAAATTATGAAGCCTCCTTGCGAGCTTCTCCGAACTCCTTTCCTGTAATATAGGAAGCATGCTAACAATGTACCTTGAAAGTTCTGCAATCGAATTCACCACTGTTCGTTACTATTTCGTATTTACCATCAAGAAACGACAATTCAGGCAATTTCAGTCTTCAGAAACACTTCCCGGTAACCGAACCTCTATAAAATGACAATGAGCACAAAATATGACCTCTGGCTAGATGCCAGCCGCTGGTATATACAGAGAAGGTCACAGCGGTGCTCGTCGCATAGCTAAGATAAGAAGCCTTCGTGTCCTTATCTCGACGAAGCAGACGAGCCCAAATTATACGCGCTTTCATGATTACGAGCGAAAATTAAACAACGGTAGTGTTTTGTATAGTGCCGCAGGTTGGTGGTTGAGGAGCATAATCACGATGAATAGTTGTTGACTGCGCGATGCTTTCGTGTGCAGTCAATGATGCAGCCACTTCTTGTGTGTGTATGTATGTGTGTGTGTGTGTGTGTGTGTGTGTGTGTGCGTGCGTGCGTGCGTGCGTGCGTGCGTGCGTGCGTGCGTGCGTGTGTGTAACATTTAACACATAGCCTAAGGAATATGTATATATTAACGCTGCGAAACATCACGTCTACCACGATACATAGCATTAGGTACGAGTGCAAGATAGCACGCACGCGGCAGCTCGTTCGCATTGACGTGCGAACGTCGGCGTTGATTCCCGATTCACTCACGAAAGCCGACAGCAAGTTTAGCGGTAACGCGAAGTGGAAAATCGCGTGAATATAATCTGCTATACCCAGCCATGTGTACACGAATCTTCCCGTCCATGAACGAGTGACGGTCTGATATAATAAGCTGACTGCTACACCTCCAAGCAACAACTAAAACTCCTTCAAATGAGACCATTAACAGTTGAATCCCATCACACGAAGGACAAGTCCGTAGAACGGCTGACTTTTATCAACGCAATCTGTGCTTGCAGGTGATAATATCAGTCCGTGCGTACGTGACCTGCGTATATGCATGCATTAACTCGGCGTGGAATTGCTAAGTGTTCTCTTCCACTAGATGAAAAGCATGCACCTGCGGAGAATGCGGGTCACTGCTATTCCCGCATCATCGCCAGCTTCCCGACATAACCTTGTCCGCATCTTTAGTCGCATCGCCCATGCAGTGTCACTGCACGGCCCACGCATCGCCAGTGGCTGCATTGCCCTCGGCCGCATCGCCCATGCAGTGCTAGCATACTCGTACCTTGGAGTAATTATTCTGACGACAGAATGATTACTCCAAGCTCGTACATAGGGCACACACGGATTGTTGATAAGAGATGAAAGAAATGCGAATGACCACACTACGTCACGGAAGAATATAACAGTCTTGTTATAATACCATCGTAATTAGCCCACACACGTTGCACGCATGGGATCTGCGCAAAGGCAATCATTCATCTGCTAGCTTCTTTCGTTGCTGGTCACGGGGGACAGACTGATCACCGAATAGCACAGAACACAGGCTGATCACAGAACACAAACTAGCCCAGAACACAGGCTGAGCACAGAACACAAACTACTGCAGAACACAGACTGATCACAGAACACAAACTAGCACAGAACACAGGCTGATCACAGAACACAAACTAGCACAGAACACAGACTGATCACAGAACACAAACTAGCACAGAACACAGGCTGAGCACAGAACACAAACTACTGCAGAACACAAGCTGATCACAGAACACAAACTAGCACAGAACACAGGCTGAGCACAGAACACAAACTACTGCAGAACACAGGCTGATCACAGAACACAAACTAGCACAGAACACAGGCTGAGCACAGAACACAAACTAGCACAGAACACAGGCTGATCACAGAACACAAACTAGCAC
>NW_014577124.1:130115-134769 GCF_000485595.1 Priapulus caudatus | reverse complement strand
GTGTAACACCTGTAATACGTGTAGTATTCGCAGTATGTGTAGCACGTGTAGCACCTATAATACGTGTGGGCACGTGTAGTACGTGTAGCATCAAGCATGCGTAGTACGGGTAGTGCGTGTAACACCTGTAATACGGGTAGTATTCGCAGTATGTGTAGCACGTGTAGCACCTATAATACGTGTGGGCACGTGTAGTACGTGTAGCATGCGTAGTACGGGTAGTGCGTGTAACACCTGTAATACGTGTAGTATTCGCAGTATGTGTAGCACGTGTAGCACCTATAATACGTGTGGGCACGTGTAGTACGTGTAGCATGCGTAGTACGGGTAGTGTGGAGATTTCGGGGGTGTGTAACTCACAGGAGCAGTAGACTAGATCAGGATGGATAGATTGAACTCGCAGTAAAGACAGGATAACCAGGTATTGACTAAAAACAGGATAAAATATAGACAGCACATATAGGAAAACGATCAACGCCTGGGCGCAGCCATCTTGGATCATACATACGGAGGTGGTCTAGGGAAAACAAGGAGTGTTTACGCGAAAAGCGATAACGCGATAAATAGAGTATAATAATCAACGCGTTTAGGTACTCTTAATCAGCGACAATAATTAATTATACTAACGGATATCCGTTAGTCTGTGGTGAAACGATTGCACCAGCAAACGAAATCTGCGTAGTGCAACGCGTACTAAACAACGGCACGTACGTAGGCGGTGTCAGCTTGGTATATAAGGCGCACCGAATCGCAGCACAAGAACGTTATTTTTCAGGTCTAGGTAGGAAGAAGAAGAAGAAGAAGAAGAAGAAGAAGAAGAAGAAGAGGATGAGGACGAGGACGACGAGAAAGAGGGAGAAAGCCTTTTAGGGCTCGAGGAAAGGGATAACAGAGGGAATAGAAGCACGGGTTTTCAGGTAGGTGAAAACCGGAGAACAACGAGAGAGGGGAATAAAACGGAGAAAGAGAAGAACGGGATTTCAGCTAGGTAGAGCCAGGAGCGACTACGCGGGAGACACACGTGGAGGCTGCCTAGGTCTACGCGAAGCGAGGACGAACGTGAGAGGGGAGGACGAAACCGGCGACGCGTTAATTCTTCAATATTAGTCTAGTGGTTATAGGATCCGCTGCATATACGAATGCAGGGGAATTATTTGTAAACTAGTAGGAAGCAATAAAACTATAACCGCGTACAGTTAACCGAATCTAACTGTGTTCTGTTCCACTGGTACTACCTGTTATTTGCTACGTGGCATCACCGTCCTGCCTAACGGCAGGAGCGAACACTGAATCCAAACAACTAAAACACGCGTTAACTATATAACGCCTGTCAACGCGGCTACCCCTAGGGCCACTACAGTACATGCAGTACGTGTAACATCCGCTGTATGTGTAGCACATGTTATAAATACCACGTTTATAGTACCTATAATACGTGTAGTATGCATGTAGTACGCGTGGTACTTATAGTACGTGTTGGCACCTGTTATATGCGCGGCGCTTATAGCGCGCATAGAACCGGTAGTATGTTTTAAACCCGTCAGGAGTAGATAATAGGGAATTATCCCTATTATCCCTATATATACTCCTGATACCCGTGTAACCTGTACTGTGAGTGCGGCACGGCTACACACGCAATTAAGGCATTAGCATTTAACGACGATCGATCGCTTACGCGCTCTAAAAACATCCACGAACAGAATTAATTCCACTGGGGTGAGCGAATGATGATGATGATGATGATGATGATGATGATGATGATGATGATGATGATGATGTTACCGGTGCTCTCCGATGCGGCTTTCGCACGCAGTATTATAGACAGACACACCCGTCACTGCAGCTAATAATAACACGAAATTATGTTGTTACCCGGTCCGAATATATATGTTCATTTTGTATGCAAAAAACTACAGTTGTTAGACTCGCCTTGTGTAAATGCATCGCTCGTACGTGCAAGGCCCTCGTGCACTGCATCACAGTCGAAAAAGGGCAAAGTACTATACGATGGATTTTCTAACTAGTTGGATTACTTTACTGGTAATCAAGGAACGATCGGGAAACGCTAGCAACAGTAGTTGTTGGCCGCTTGCTTGAAATCCTAAATTGCCTGCAGAATTGGCCCCCAGCGCTCGCAAAGGTAAACGCCACGTTGGGGGAAAACGAAGAAATAACTGGCGTTCAATTTGAAATCAACAACCGCTTCCGCCGTTTTCGAGCTCAGCTCTACCGACGGTCGTCGGTCGGCATAGCGACGTCAAGTACGTCGCTCTAGTTAAAAAGCAACAACTCACTTAAAAAACTTCTCGGGGGCGAGGCTGAAAACCTCTCTACTTCACCTAGGAGCCTTTGCTGGGCGAATCTTGTTACAGCAACCAATTAACGCAACGCAGCGCAGCTGGCCCCAAATCAAAGCCCCTATAACATCCTCCACGTGGAAAGAAACGCAGAGAAGTATCAAACTTCGTCTCACGTGCTCTCGACAAAGTATATCTACGCTAACCCAAGACCACTTGCACGTCTATAACTTACGTACGTACTTATGTGCTTTTGTGAGTTATTTGTGCATCTAGGGCACGCTTCTTATATACGCCTTAACGTCTTATTACGGATTTATATGACGAATCGGTCTAGTTACTAAAGAGTCATGGAGCGCACGTGTTAAGGGGGGCTTATGTCGGGCTTGCGAGCCGACTCGACTGGAAGCAACTGGATTTCGAGCAACTGGAAGCGATCGGCAGCGACTAGTTGCCCACTGTTCTATTCCGAGCAACTAATGGCGGCCAGTCGCAGGCAGTCGCGTTGCAGTCAACCGACCTAAGCACTACAGTCGCAGTGAATTGCAGCCAGTTGCTTCCAGTCGAGTCGGCTCGCAAGCCCGACATAAACCCCCCCTTTAGTGATCTCCGACCGACGGTGGTTCGAGTGCATGAATTATGCGCTCGTCGTTGGCGACAGTAGCGCACCCTACCTGCCAGCATCATGGCGACCTGCGTCTGTATGTTAGCGATGCCAGTAGCGCACCCTACCTGCCAGCATCATGGCGACCTGCGCCTGTATGTTAGCGACGACAGCAGCGCACCCTACCTGCCTGTATGTTGGCGACAGCAGCGCACCCTACCTGCCTGTATGTCGGCGACAGCAGCGCACCCTACCTGCCTGTATGTTGGCGACAGCAGCGCACCCTACCTGCCTGTATGTTGGCGACAGCAGCGCACCCTACCTGCCTGTATGTTGGCTGACTGATCACAGAACACAAACTAGCAGAGAACACAGAGCACAAACTAACACAGAACAGATGCATAGAAACCTTACCAACAGTCGCATAGGGGCCTACGCTCTACAAAACTTCACAAGGGCGTCGTCCAAACTCTCGCTGTATTATGACGGTATTAGGCAAACAGTAAAGGTACGACATCACGGCAGCACTGCAACAGTTTCAATTCGCATGCGACCCACAACCACGTATCCTGGTGCATTCCACCTGGCGGGGTTCTAAGAGAGCTGTGAGTCACTAAACCTTTGCCGGCAGCCAAGCAGGCAGGCAGGCAGGCAGGCACGCAGGCAGGCAGGCAGGCAGGCAGGCAGGCAGGCAGGTAGGCAGGCGTACGCTCTTATTTGGCTAGTGAAAGAGACCAATATAGCGCGGATTGGTTGCCCCGAGGCGGTCATTCTCATAATCTACCTTTAATGCATGTTAGATTGCAACGTTAGAACTGGGAGTGTAATGCAATGGCACGAAGAAATTAAATTGTCGTTCAGCAGCCTGGGGTGCATGTCGGTTACATACATAACCACAATATAACCGCACCTGCAACCAGCATATAAGTTATAATCAGGTATGAATATGACGCTATTACGGACTCCAGCCGCCTCAAGCTATACGTCAAGAAATGTGAAATTTACTCGTAGGCTTCGAGCCAACACGCTAGTGAACAAAAAGAAAACCATTTACTTGATGTACCCTACCTTACCCTGAAACAAAAACCTATGGATACATTTCCGCACTAGACTTACACTGATTCTGCGCCCGTAGTGTACAGCAAATATTGGTTCGGAAAGAACCAAATAGAATTAGTCTATACTGCCCTTGTGTGGCATTGTTTTCATTTGATTTCTCTACTGTTAAAGCAATTACTGTTCTTCATCATTACAATGCTATTCGCTACTGACATCGCAACGTGAAACAAAAATATTCCTGTTATAGCCCTGTGCAATACTATTTATATACATAACCACAGCCTATCAAATAAAGGAATTCCTGTTCTACACCCGTGTGTTACTATTTATATCTAATCACACAATATAAAATAAAGGGATTACCGATCTATACATGTGCAATACTATTGTTTTATACATAACCACAAACATCAAATAAAGGAATTCCCGTACTACACCCGTGCATTACTATTTATATCTAACCACACAATATCAAATAAAGGTATTACCGATCTATACATGTGCAATACCATTGTTTTATACACAACCATAAACATCAAATAAAGGAATTCCCGTTCTACACCCGTGCATTACTATTTATATCTAACCACACAATATCAAATAAAGGGATTACCGATCTATACATGTGCAATACCATTTATACATAACCACAGAATATCAAATAAAGGGATTCCCGTTCTACACCCGTGCAAAT
>NW_014577124.1:124096-126706 GCF_000485595.1 Priapulus caudatus | reverse complement strand
CCCTACCTGCCAGCATCATGGCGACCTGCGTCTCGTATATGTTAGCGATGACAGTAGCGCACCCTACCTGCCAGCATCATGGCGACCTGCGTCTCGTATATGTTAGCGATGACAGTAGCGCACCCTACCTGCCAGCATCATGGCGACCTGCGTCTGTATATGTTAGCGATGACAGTAGCGCACCCTACCTGCCAGCATCATGGCGACCTGCGTCTGTATATGTTAGCGATGACAGTAGCGCACCCTACCTGCCAGCATCATGGCGACCTGCGTCTGTATATGTTAGCGACGACAGTAGCAGTCCCCAGTTGCATCATGGCAACAGCAGCGCACCCTACCTGCCTCTATGTCGGCAACAACAGCAGCGCACCCTATCTGCCAGCATCATGGCAACAGCAGCGCACCCTACCTGCGAGCATCATGGCGACCTGCGCCTGTACGTTAGTGACGACAGCAGCGCACCCTACCTGCCTCTGTCGGCGGCAGGTAGGGTGCGCTGCTGTGAGCATCATGGCAACCTGCGCCTGTATGTTGGCAACGACAGCAGCGCACCCTACCTGCCTCCATGTTGGCAACAGCAGCGCACCCTACCTGCGAGCATCATGGCGACCTGCGCCTGTACGTTAGCGACGACAGCAGCGCACCCTACCTGCCTCTATGTTGGCAACAGCAGCGCACCCTACCTGCGAGCATCATGGCGACCTGCGCCTGTATGTTGGCAACGACCCTCTGCAGGCGGCTGACGTCCGGGTGGCACGTGCACGCCGTGAACCGCACCGCCGCCGCAGCAGCAGCAGCAGCAGCAGCAGCAGATGCTGAGGCGGACCTCCCGCGCCCACGCACGTAATGCTGACTCTGCGAGCGCTGCTGACACTTCTTCCTAGTCGTCTTCATGACGTTGAGATGGTTACTGGGGTATCCTTTAGGCTCCTCCCAAGCGGACAGGGATTGTGAGTTGGCCACAGAGGCACCTTCCAGGCTCTTTGCTAGCTGTCAGAGAGCGTGAGTTGGCCACAAAGGCACCTTAGGCTCTTCCCAAGCGGACAGAGAGCATTGAGTTGGCCACAGAGGCACCTTCTAGGCTCTTTTTAAGCTGACAGAGAGCGTTGAGTTGGCCACAGAGGCACCTTCTAGGCTCTTCCCAAGCGGACAGAGAGTGTGAGTTGGCCACAGAGGCACCTTCTATATCCTTACTTATGTGATAAAGAGTGCGAGTTTGTTACAGAAGCATCCTCCTCTAGGCTCCTCCCAAGCGAACAGGGAGTTCGAGTTGTCCACACAGGAGATTAGACAGGAGATACATCTAGATTCCTCTCCAGGTGATAAAGAGTGCGAGTTGGTTAGAGAAGCACGCTCTAGATTCCTTCCCAAGTGGACAGGGAGTATGAGTTGGCCACAGAGGTATCCTCTAAGCTCCTCCAAAGTCAAAAGAATAGTGCGAATTGGCCATAGAGGTACCATCTGGGGTTCTCCCAAGCGGACGGAAAGAACTTTCGATTTAATGGCTATAGTTGGTCCCATAGGTATCCTCTAGCTTCCTATCAGCGGATGGAGTGCACTCTCGCTTCAAAATCCGACCGCATCCGCAGTTAAATTCCACTTGTTAACGACACACTTGTGAGCATGCCTCACAGATTAGTAACACTCTCCGTATAAACCCGCTGCGATGCCTTTCGATTGTGCGCACAATAAGCATCCTCCGATTTTCACTCGACTTCGGGTTCCTTCCAGCATCTCCCTCTACAGCTATTAGCGTGTATCGCCGAGAACGAAATACGTGTATGCGCCCGCGGTGCACGCATCCGAGATCAGCGTACCTTCAAACCACGCGACAAAAAAACGACGAGTTTCCAACGACGGGTGTACGGAGAGGCGACACACATGCGCACGACGGATGGACGCGTGGCGCTCGTATACTACCGTTACGAACTCACTTTACCGCTCACGCGGACACTTCTATTATCATCTCGCTGCCCATCTCTTCGCTGTAGTCGCCCCGCGTAGTAGTAGCAGCAGCAGTAGCAGCACATCGTCGCGATTATTCACTCGAAGAATCGGTGCCCAGAAGCAATCTTTGATATTCCGCGGCACCGGACAATTACATAATGGTTACTGACGGCGTGGATAACGGTATAAACCCCCGAGCAGACAGCGAGAGAGAGAGAGAGAGAGAGCGCACGAGAGAGAGCGCTAGAGAGAGCGAGCGCACACGACGACTGTGCCTGCCTGCCTGCCTGCCTGGCGGCATGTGCGAACGCCTTTCGCGCTTGAAAACAAAGGTGAGCGTTGAGTCGACGTCAATTATCCGCGTAATTCAACTGTGTCAAAGCCTCCCGCGCGCGCACGTTCGAGTGTTGCGCGTGTGTGCATAAAATCTTTGCTCGTCGCCCGTATCATGCAGGCTACTGGTGATGATAGAGAGAAAAGGGGAAGGGGAGAGAGAGAGACAGAGACAGAGAGCGAGAGAGACAGAGAGAGAGAGAGAGAGAGAGAGAGAGAGAGAGAGAGAGAGAGAGAGAGAGAGAGAGAGAGAGAGAGAGAGAGAGAGAGAGAGAGAGAGAGAGAGAGAGAGAGAGAGAGAGAGAGAGAGAGAGAGAGAGAGAGAGAGAG
>NW_014577124.1:113354-123889 GCF_000485595.1 Priapulus caudatus | reverse complement strand
CAGAGAGAGAGAGAGAGAAAGAGAAAGAGAGAGAGAGAGAGAGAGAGAGCGTTCCCAACGTTCCCAACAATACGTATACTATTGCGGGAGTCATCGCACCTATATACACATACGACCCGTTCGCTGAAGTGGTGCCGATGCCTGAGTCGAGTGCTCATTTCCTCACTTCGCGACTTCGCTAATTGCCGATTCGCGCAGCGAACGAACGCAAACAGACAGCGAGGCACGCTCACTAATTTCCACCTCATACCAAAAGGTATTTACATACGTATAATAATGCGTATATAGGCTCTAAGACTACAGCGTCCGAGCGTAAACAGACACGGCACCGGTGAAAATGGTAAAAATGCCTCTAGTCCATTCATCCGAAGAACAACGAGTCGAGAGAGAAATCTTGCCTCTCGTTGGTGTTCTCGTAGAAGCTTGCTATGAATGCCATGAAGCACACAGCTAGCTATAGCGCCGGTGTACTGCGGCGATGACGACAAGCGAACAAACTCTGAGATAGCGGCGAAGAGCAGCGAAAGGGAATAAAGTCTCTCGGACATCTTTAATCGGCGCTCTCTCTCTCCCTCCCCTTCTCTCTCTCTCTCGCTCTCTCTCTCTCTCTCTCTTGATCCTTCTTTCTCGCACACGCCCTTACCTCTCTCTCTCTCTCTCTCTGTTGATCCTTCTGTCTCGCACACGCCCTCCCTCCCACTCTCTCTCTCTCTCGCGCGCGCGCTCTCACTCTCTCTCGCGCGCGCTCTCACTCTCTCTCTCTCTCTCGCGCGCGCTCTCACTCTCTCTCTCTCTCTCGCGCGCTCTCACTCTCTCTCTCGCGCGCTCTCACTCTCTCTCTCTCTGTGTTGATCGTTCTCTCTCGCTCACGCCCTCCTCCCTCTCTCTCGCTCACGCCCTCCCCCCTCTCTCTCTCTCGCCGCACCTCTCTCATGCGATCCGGACGAGGTCTGATTCCTCCCTATTGTAACCAGTGAGTGAGTGACGCGAGCGCGAGAACATAAGCCGTCACATCAACACGCATCTGTTTACAAACGCTATAGGAGAAGCATCGGATCGGTGTTCAGCCTCCAGCCCGACAGAGTCGCTAACAGAGCAATCACAAAGTACAACATCGAAAGCCGGATGATTCAGGTAACAGCGACCTGGCAAGGCACACAGACGAACGACGGGAGCAAGCGTCCCGGAGCCGGTTGCTAATTCCTCCCCCAGGAAAGTTTTTTTTAGGGGGAGCGACGTGCTACCGCAATCAAATGCATATCACGCACCACAGAATAAAGCGCCTCTGTGTGTGGGAATTACGTTCGGAGAACAATAGAATCGCAGGTTAGGGGTCAGGCATCAACCCCTAACCTGTCCCCTTCCACACGAAGCGCGTTCAGTCACGGCGCGAAAGCGAAAAGGATAACAATGGCACGATAAACAGTCGAGTTTTAATGAAATGATATCAATGATTAAATAAAGAATTACTGCGTTTGACCACAGCATTTCCTGAAGTGTCTGAGAGGACATATGAGAGGTTAATCAAATACACTACAATTTTTCTATTATTCCAACACCATTAACTAAATAATATAAAAACCAGCAGTTATGTACGTTTACTTGACTTACTACACGTACAATTTACTTTCACTCAACCTGCAGAGTTAAAAAAATTTGGGGCGTGTAATAAATTAGCCCTGATAACTGTATAAAATCAAAACTCAATAAAAATTATTATTAAAAAATATATACATCTCCAAAAAATACATGTTGGAAAGGTCTACGGTTATAAATAGACATAAATAACGTGAAATTTTCTGATGAGTGTTAGCAGATCGAGTATGGGCTTTTTAATTAAGAACGGAATTTTTTCATGAATTGAAATTTTAGTGATTTTATACATTATTTTGACATTTTTAGTGCTAATAGATGTGATAATATACACTACTCACATCTCTACTGCCCCTACTCATGCCGCTCTAGCTACCCCCACAACCGCATCTAATTATTTGTTTATCTTTACAGCTCCACCTCTTTGTCTGTCATGAAAAAGCTCGTTAACATATTATAACGATAGTGGGATCTTGATATGAATCTTTCTGTCAGTCGTTCAAAATCTCTGCCTCCCGTCTTTACTATATGCAGCGTCTATTCTCTCTCATTACCTAGACGTTTCACCTTCATCATTTAGTTTATTTCTTTGCTATGCTGCAACCCAATGCTTTTTATACCACTGGAAAATCTTTAACCTACCCATTCACGCATAGGAGAAAACGAGTTGCAACGCAGGTTCAGTAACGGTCGAACATTTTTAATTGGATGATACGAGGCGGGTACAGCACACCCTAGATTCACACGTGAATGATCAAACGTTTTTAATTGGACAAAAATGTGCGGGTGCAGCCATAGAAATACATAGAGACACATATAGACGTCTAATTATTAACTATAATTATATTAATATAAAAATATTAATAATAACCTAGTATATTATTTCTATGGGTACAGCGCACCATAGATTTACCCGCGGGATGTCGAAAATGATATTGGGATCAAACTGCAATGACGCGGGACTGACGTTCGCGGAGGCATGTCCCTCCCACGTGAGGCCGATCGCTTGTACGCACTGCTTTTAATGATTTCACGATGATAGATGATTAAAGTTTCATGAAAACCCGACTACCGGCTACGCTCGCTGTAAAAACCCGCGTACGCAGAGGGAGAGAGACTCACGCAGCAACCGCGCGCGCCAGGCCTTTCTCAAACTACAGTAGCAATGCAATTTCGCGAAATGAGCACTTTGCAAGCGAGTAGTATACGTTCACAGCGGCGCGCGGTGAAGGTTTTTTTCTAAACAAACGCGATCGATTCCACAGCCAACGCGATAGGTTGTGTGGATGTCGTCAACGTATAAACCAAACCATAACTAGCCATCATGGAAAACAAGCTGCTATTTTATTTGAACAATTCTATTTTATAGCATATATATAATAGCACTAACACCCGCGTGCAATGCCAGATACACCAGACATAGTTTTTGTTTACCTTGTAATGTCTTGAGTGATTTAACGTTAGTGTCATTGTCCCTGACACTGATAAACTAGTTTCGTTCTAAAAAGGCGGCAGAAGACAATGTTCCTATAAATGGAGAAAAATACCGGCGGCAGCCATGTGTGAAATCCTCAATAGCATGCTCCTTAAAACACACGCAGAAGATAGAAAACGAGGCTATCCCCATTGTACCGACAGCAACCATTAGACCCACAGCAACCAATTCACGCGGGAGCTAGCGGGGGCTGCCAATATAGAAAAGAAACGCCTAGGAAAATCTGAAGGTATGGGCAAAACAGAAACGTCGCACCCATACAGCTGCATCTTCAACTTCTGTCAATCTGTTTTATATACCTCACATATAAAAAGTCATAAACACCTACAAGGTCTCGTATCGCGAATTCATCTGGCTCCAGCTTGCAACACGTACAGGCCTGCAACAAGCGAGACATGCATGCAGCTATAGCTGCACGCACAAAATGCTATGCAGTTAACAGTGCTCGCGAAACTGCTCGCGAAACTGCGCACAGCTGCTATTTCGCACGAATCTAATTTATTCGCAACGGATTTACTTACTTGAGAAAACTCTCGAGAAATTTGCGAAAGCGTGGGAGGAGGGGGGACGCGCGCGGGCTGCGCTGCGGGCACTTCACAAACGAGTTCGTGCTGTACACATACACACCACCGTCCGGTATGAAATGTTCGCGTGTGCTGGTTCGACAATTATTGCAGCCTCTCTAAACTTCGTAATAAATCGTTGATGGCTCACTATGCACGGCAGCCTCCCGCCTTATATGTGTAGTGCTAAACTGAATATTCATGCAGCAGCAGTACTAGCAGCAATACCAACAGCGGTAATAACAGCAGTAATAGCAACAACAGCAACAGTAGCGCAGCAGCAGCAGTAGTAGTAATAGCAGCAGCAGCAGAAGCAGCAACAGTAGCAGCAGCAATAGCCGCAGCAATAGCAGCAGCAATAGCAGCAGCAGCAACAGCAGCAGTACTAGTAGTAGCAGCGACAACAACAACAGCAGCAGCAGAAGCAGCACCACCACCACCACTACCACCACCACCAGCAGCAGCACTAGCAGAAGCAGCAGTAGCGGGGAGCCAATCACACCGATTGCCCAGTCCTGGCATCGGAAAATAATCGTGTTTTTGGCTTCATTAGCATCTATTAGCGGGAAAGCCTCTGCGGCTAATTACGCTTAGCAATGATTCTCTAGCGTTAAAAACATGTAAGAACCCCGGCTAAATCAAGGACGGAAGATTAATGATATTAATAATTATTAAAAAATCTAATCTTAATCTAAGAGATATTAATAATTTATAAGCCCTAATAGCATGCTGCCCGAAAATCTGCGACATCACGAGAACTTCTGTAGACAATTTCTACACTCTGCGCGTATTCAAATGCACTTCTGAGCATATGAACGTTGGCGAAATCCTATCGTGTTTCTCTCTCCTTCACGATCTAACGATCCCGGACATGTTTGTGCGCATTCTAACTGTCGCGACTCTCGTAGGGTGGTTCCTACAAGGTCCATGTTCAGTCTAACCTTTTTCTTGCTTGGGCGACGCGTATAACTAATTGTTTCCGTGGGTTTGGTTCTGAAGGCTGGCGCATACATTCTAGTTGACCGCGCCCTACAGCCTACATTCAATTCTCCGACAGAGGTCCGTGAAAATGACGTCCGTGTTGCCCTCAGCGTGCGTGGCCTCTATTTTGATTGGATCGTCACGAGACTTTACACGGAGACCCTCATGTGGACCCCGCCATTATGACGGGTATTTTCTGTATTTTTCGCTGCTGCGTTACTTCTGGTGGTATATATTTTGCGTTAATTAATGTTACGTGAACGCTTAACGTTCAACGTTTAATTAACGCTACGTAACGTACGTGTACGTTTGCGTTACGTTACGTTACGTATATTTTGTGCGCAGACTATAAGCAGTGTCGTCTTCGTCTTCACAGACGGGCTGTCGTGGATGAAATCGTGCGGAGACTAGTCGCGTGTCAGATATACGAACTACGTAACCAAACTTCTTAGATGAACGTCAATCAGGGGGCGAATAATGACAAACCGTATTCTTCACCCCTGAGTCAATGCAGCGTCTCCTTGATGGGTCTTCTGCTCTCTTCTTACTACTACATTCTTACTGGTTCCCATCTTGCTATACCGGCACGAGTGCTGCTAAGGCTGGCTGCATTGACTGCGTAAAGCCCACCAGCTGAGGTGATTAGTTGTTTTACTACTCCGCCGAAACAAGCAGTCCATCACTGCTACACGGATAGCCTTTACGCTCCATTCACTCCCATCTTCAAACCGATGCATTTTCCACGTCTAGACTTTTTTACGGGCGGCGGTTTCCACCGCCATTACATCATGTAGAATACCGCGGAGAATGCATGCGTGGCGCTTATATAGAAGCAGCTTCCTTTGTGAGAGATTGCTCGACGCATCAAGCGATCGCCTGCGCTACGAGATAATATGAGAGGGAAGCTGACAACAGCGCGAGAGGACGAATGCGGTGAGCGTTACACAGCATTCTCTCGCGCGAAGCCACGCGATGGGGAAGGGGAGAAACTATACAACGCAATTGTCGCTCGCGTACAATATACGCACTCTAGCTATACATGAAAGCTTGCACGCGGGCATATACGTGCGAACAACGAGAGAGAGGGGGAGGGAGAGAGAGGAGAGATAGAGAGATAGAGAGAGAGAGAGAAAGGAGCGAAAGAGGGGAGAAATAGAAAGAGAGAGAGAGAGAGAGAGAGAGAGAGAGAAGGAAGAGAGGAGAGAGAGAGAGGAGAGAGGGAGAGCGAGGAGAGAGGAATGAAAGAGAGAGAGAGAGTGAAGAGACGGAGGGAGAGAGAAGCAGGAGGAGAGAGGAGATGAGGGAGAGAGAGGAGATAGAGGAGAGAAAGAAGAGAGAGAGAAGAAGAAGGAGAGAGAGAGGAAGACAGAGAAGAGAGAAGAGAAGGCGAGAGAGCAAGGATGAGGAAGAGAAGAGAGAGAAAGAGAGAGCGTGCGGCGGTGCAAGTCGATCGATCATACTTACACGCACGTTAATAACAACGTCGCTAGCAGTTCAGGCGCCTTCGCTAAATACGGGTAAAAATTACCTGAAATTATAGCTCCCGGCCGTTCGCCACGGGTAACGCCAACCGGCTCCGATTTAACGCGCGAGTGCCTGCCTGACCATTTTCCATCGCGCTATCCGTATACTGTGTAAGACACATACATGCAGAGGGAATGCGTGCAGCAGGAGACGCGGTGCGGTGCCTCAAGCTGAGGTGCGCACTCCGTATAATATGTTAATACGTTCAGGAGTGGCTATAGTAAACTAGAATATACACTCCTGATATAATATAGATATATACCACTCCTGATTAATTAGATGATAGATTATACACTCTGATGATTAATATAGATATACACTCCTGACCTATTAAATTACATAAATATACCGCCCAATAATCTAAACACTCCTGATATGAAATATACGATTATATCACTGCAATATTATACACTCCAGGAGTCGCCTTATCAATATTCGTTCGTATCAAGAACTACAGGAAATGATAGACAGACGCCATCATATTATCAGCACAATGCCTAACGATTCGCGGGATAAACCTTACACACACACTACCAGCGTTGTTGTACTAATGTTTCGCTGCACGTAAACGAATGCCCGCATATCTGCTGCTTGCTCTTCAGTCTAGCCAAGAGTCCATAATAAGAATAATAATTGAAAATATTATCATTATATATATGGACTCGGTGTTACTATTTATTACGCGCGGCAAATTATATTCGCATACAACTCGCGTGTGTGCACGGATGTGTTGTTGGCGCGCGTGGTGCTGGAACGTGAAAATGCACGTGACTAAGATTAATTTTTTTTTATATCACGTCACCACATAGCACACACCTTGGCGAAAGCCCGAAAAATACAGCAAACTAACTTCTAAATGCCTCCAATGCGGATATATGATCGAACCCATTTAGATGTAGGCAATAGAGAATGTAGGTTAAAATTACGTAAAGCCGATTACTGCATGAAATAGAATAACAACGACTCAATAAAATGAATTACTACATGACACGGCGAAGCTCACATTTGCCATCGAAAATAGCACTGGTACAAATCCCTGAACGCCAAATGCTTTGGGCTCTGTAGAGTGGCATGTAAGAAGCCTTCTCTGAAGAATTGTGCTCACACTGCATTGCAGTTACGATTTCACCGATCCGCCCCTAGTAAATACCACGAAAATTTAACTATGGCGAGTCTTGCTTTCTCGTCCGATCCCCTCTCCCTTACCGATTCATTCTCTCCACGGTGAAAGGAAACGAACGACAATTTTCTAGGGCGTTGTGCATAACATAGCCCATTCTTTCACAAGTGTGCAAGAATCTTCAAAGCGATTTACAATCCGACCACATTGAAAAAAGTTTGGACGAAACGTACATATATCAAGAGTAAATGTCCCCCAGAAACGGATTAAAAATCACTGTGGCAAATGTAATGTCAAATTTATAATCGAAGTTAAAAGTCCAAATGCCCAAGTTTAAAGGGCGAATACACATGATAGCAGAGTTTTCGCCATGCAGACAATTACAAGTGTAATGGCAGGCAGATTCCCGGAGCTAGCCCTGTCGTCAGCTAGTTAAAAGTACACACCGGATAACGACAAAAATTTATGCAACCATGGCTCATATTACCTACCCTTCATCAGAGCACTGCACCCTTCCTATCTTGCTGATCAATCAACTTGTAATCGAATGTGTATTATCGAATGCTGTAACATTCCCTACAAACTAGATCAACTGACGGCGCATTGCAAATGAAATGCAAGCTACTGGAAACATTCAAACCGTTATAGAAAATGTTTCCAGAAATACAATGCGAATTATAGCCTTGCCCTAATAGCTAACATGTTAATGATTACTGGGTCAGCAATAAAAGATATACATGGGTTTATGCTGTTATGGTGTAATAAAATAGCAAATAATGCAGCCAAGTTCTTTCGTAATACCGACAATTCCCTTGAAATCGTCAACCACCAGAACAAAAGTGCATCTAATTGAGTGAGTAGTGGTTCTTAGACTGGTACAACATCGCCATTAAGACCACCATCAAGTTAAACATGTAGAAGTACAGGAGAGGGTCTGCGCGATAAACAAGTGGCATCATCACGTAACCGCGTCAACACGATGTAAGGAAACACAATTTCAATCGTTGTAATTTTTGTGAACATAAATGATACAAGTGTTATGAGACATGCTAGCCTCACTTTAGACACTTGTTGTTATACGCAATCAATACCAATAAGTACTGGTATAGTAGTAAGGAAAAAGACGATAACGTCAGGAAGACTGTTTGAAAATAACTACTTTAAGAAGAGAGCGCACACAGTCGCAAAGCAGAATGCCTAGCCAGCAATGTAAGTTACACAATAATTCTCTAGCTACTCACCGACCAACCGCCACTTGCATGAGCGGCACATTACCGTCACCATGTCGCCTTCGTCGTGTCTTCCGCTGCCAGTGACAGAGGCGCTCGCTCACGACACGCGACACGAGTCACTCGTCGTAACTAGTCGTAACGACTCGTCGTCGTCAACGTGCGACATCGGCGTCGCCGGCCGGCGCCGCTGCCCCATCCGCACGGCAAACAGCTCTTCGGTAAACATGCCGATATTTACGCGTCTGCGTCGTCGGCGGCGCCCGTACGCCGCGGCGATGCCCAGCGCTGTCATTATCTATATACAGCCGACAGAGAGAGAGAGACACAGAGGGAGAGAGAGAGAGGGGGAGAGACAGAGAGCGTCCGCGCGCCGTGCTCCCACGATGAATTAGCCCTCTCCGAACCTCCGCCGATCGTTCAAAATCTCGAGTTGTGTCAATATAGACGGATAGATCGTCTTCGCACGAAATAATCTCTCGCACGTCCGAGATAGGGTGCGGCGAAAAAAAACACACGTAATAACTGCGCCGACGTTACGTCGGCCGATGCGATAAGGTCGAGGCCCCGCCACACGTTGTGTGTGTGTGTGCGGGGAGCGTACTCCGGAGTCGGCGTCAGGCGCCCGTATTGCGTGCACACGTCCTCGACGTCGGATGACGCTTGCCGACTGCGCCGGAGCTCGTGCTGCGTCGGGGCACCGGCAGCTAGCTTTACACGCTTTCGTAAAAATCAATTCCAGCTTAATATACACCGCACCGCGTTATTGCGATGCGGGCGGGCGCGAACGCGGGGAGGGATGCGGACGCACGCACGTAGACGCCGCGGTTATTATCTATCTCATGCTGGTGACTATATCCACTTAAAAGGCACATCGAGCCAGCCGCGACTGTTTCTGCATTATAGCGTTCGCGGTACGAGTCGCGCATCCACATCTCGCATCCACATCACCGTCTCTAACGAGTTTACACGCATTTACAAATTACAGGCTCTCGCGTAGCGGGAATCCCATGGCGTAGCATCCACGGCACACGTACACGCACACGGGTACCTCACACCACAGCGCGCCTATATGAGTTCCACAGGCCACGCATCCAGTCGTGTGCATCAATCATTCAGACGCTCTTCCGTCAACGCTTGCCCTGCCTCCGCGATAGCGAGAGCTACATCAGCAGCAGCAGTGCCGATGCAGGAGCAGCAGTAGCAGCTACACCATCATCATCATCATCAGCAGCAGCAGCAGCAGTGTCGACGGATGAAGAAGGCTTTCCGAAACGCGACCGAAATGCGGTAGCATGCGCCGCTCCTGATGCCGCTACTATCTCAGTTCGAGGGGAATCAATTAGACGACCTGCACGCATGGGCCGACGTCGCGGCGGGCGTATAACAGTGGTGCGAACCGGCGACGGCACGACAACATCTCGCTCTCTCTCAGCGACCAGGTCGTCAATAACGTGGTTACACGCGCGCGCTACTACTCGCTACATGCATGCAGCCGGCATGCGCGCAGCCTCTGTAATGGCTGATGATCTGCACTCGTCACTCTGTCACTTATGCATTCGCGGAGAGCAATTATGCATTCTCTCGCACCCCCTTATTTCTCCTTCCCTCTGTCTGTCTGTCTGTCTAATAACAACGCAATTGTCTGCTCGCGTAGCAATATACGGCACTCTAGCTATTTACATGAAAGCTTGCACGCGCATATACGTGCGAACACAACGAGAGAGAGGGGGAGGGAGAGAAAGAGGAGAGATAGAGAGAAGAGAGAGGAGATGAGACGAGGAGGACAGAGGGCGAGAAATGAAGAGAAGAGAGAGAGAGAGAGAAAGAGAGAGAGATGAGAGGAGGAGAGAGAGAGGAGAGAGAAGAGAAGCGAGAGAGAGAGGAAGAGAGGAGAGAGAGAGAGGAGAGAGAGAGGAGAGAGGAGAGGGAGAGGAGTGGAAGCAGAGGGAGGAGAAGGAAGGAGCAGAGGAGTGAGGAGAGAGAGAGTAAGAGAGAGGAGAGGAGACGGAGGAGAGAGGAGATGTGAG
>NW_014577124.1:94357-112211 GCF_000485595.1 Priapulus caudatus | reverse complement strand
TTCCGTCCATCGACCGTCCGTGAGCTCTGTCCGCCTGTCTGGTCCGTCACGTCTCTCTCTCTTTAATATATATATATTATATATAGAGAGATATGTCTGCCTCTCCGTTTCCCTGCCCCTCTACTTTCTCTCCCTCTCTCAATATACATACGCTAGCGGTTTGCGCATATCGACTATGTGTAATCCTGCAAGATAGTGATACCGCGGCGACTTTACCAGCACGTATTTTCACGAGTTCTCAGATGATCCGCGACAGCGTGGTATATCCAAGGTGTGTCCGTGTCTGTACGAAGTCTGCTGTGAGCCGGTAGAGCCAGCACGAGATTACCGTGTTATCAACAGCACGCGTGTGAGATATATGTGACAGCGTCATCGGCACCCGTGTGCGCACGCGCGCCGTCTGCTACGTACCACCTGTCACCATCTATACTGGTAACATCTCCCGCACCGTGTCACCCGTGTCCTTCTCCGCGTAATCATCATACAAAATCCCATAATCTACGTCGAGTCTCTCTCACTCTCTCCCGACGTCTTTTTCCTCCTCTCTCTCTCTCTCGATCTCTCTCTCTCTCTCTGCGCAGGCCGCCCCTCGTCCGCCACGCATACGAGCGCACGAAGCTCTAATCACTTAACAGCTCAAACCTCGCATAGTGCGCGACGGCGTCGGTTGCAATAGCTTAAACGCGCTCTGGCACTCGCGTTCGAGACGGATGCACGGCAAGGTCAACACGCCTCTATCTGCTGAAGGACATGATGCGACACGCCGCACGTACTCGCAGCCGACTGCAGCATCCAAACTGCGTTTCATCTCACAGCATCCCAAACTGAGCTTCACCGCAGCAGCACAATCCGAACTGGCATTCATCTCGGCTTCGTCGGACGAGCTCCAATTCAGCGCCTATCTTACAGCTGCCAACAGCCTTCCATGATCGATTAGCACTCGGGAATATATTCGCCGCCAGCCCAATGATTTTCCTACAGCCTATACTTATAACTGAAATCGCGAGAGCAGCCGGCTTGCGCTTACAATGCCACGAAGGACTTCGCGCGCCTGTTGTGGAATCGTATTGGAAGCGGATTGGGTAGACTGCCATGCGCGGCGATAAGAAAATCACATCTAAAAATGGCATTTAGCCGCAAAATCTGATATTACATGTTTAGGCGGTAAATAATATGTGAGTAGTAAGCCAGGGCCATGCACGCACCAGTACCGCTGTGTGAAATCAGCAGCGCCAACGGAAAACTAGTTGCAATCGCGGCGAACGCTGACGACAGCGGACAATTCATTCGCAGTAAAAAATCGCGAAATGCAGATTCTTTCTTCGCCTGTCACGGTCTCTCAAAGGACATCGCCATGATTCATTTATCGATAGTTAAGCGGTATCGTGCAAAAATGCAAACAAAAATTTTGGTTTCTCTGACTCCTGATCGCCTACGTAATACAGGCTGATCGATAATTGTTGCATGATGGCCGGATTATTCTAATTGAATCTATTATTCTTTACATCATGCGTATTTGATAAAATATGATTTTAAAATCTACCTTGTTTTGTTCACCATGCTGACATCTGAAACAGCCATGTTTTTAATTGATAAATGCTGCCAGCGTTTCCCATTCACCCACTCAATTTCTAGCGACATTCAGCGATCAAACTGGCAAAACGCGCTACCACAAGTCAACATTAACATTACCCATACTCAACGGGAAGCTGCGCATGCAAGTCACTGCAAGCCATGAAAGGACTTGTTCCCGTGGCCGTCAACCTACACTATGCTTATAATTATTGTAAGGTTACCAAAAATGTAAATGTTTGAATCTCGGAGGAGAGAAGAGAGAAAGATAGAGAGAGAGAGAGAGAAGAGGGGAGAGAGAGCGAGAGAGAGAGAGAGAGAGAGAGAGAGAAAGAGAGAGCGTGCGTGCGTGCAAGTCGATCGATCATACTTACACGCAACGTTATAACAACGCCGTAGCATTAGCGCCTTCGCTATACCGTAAAATATTACCTGAAATTATAGCTCCCCCGTGCACGGGTAACGGCACCGCCTCGATTGAACACGCGGAGTGCCTGCCTGGCCATTTTACCTCGCCGTGAGACACATACATGCAGGGGATGCGTGCAGCAGAGACGCGGTGCGTGCTCACTGAGTGCGCACTCCGTATAATATGTAATACCTTCAGGAGTGTATAGTATAGATATACACTCCTAATATTAATATAGATATATACACTCCTGATATTAATATAGATATACACTCCTGATATTAATATAGATATACACTGCTGATATTAATATAAATATACACGCCAATATTACACACTCCTGATATGAATATAGATATACACTCCAATATTACACACTCCTGATATGAATATAGATATACACTGCAATATTATACACTCCTGATCATACGTTCGTATCAAGACTACAGGAATGAGAGACAGACGCGTCATATTATCACACAATGCCTTAACGATCGCGGATAAACCTTACACACACGCGTTGTGTACTAATGTTTGCGCACGAACATGCCCGCATATTGCTGCTGCTCGTCACTAGCAAGAGTCCATAATAGAAAATATATAGAAAATATAATATTATATTATGGACTCGTGTTACTATTTATACGCGCGCAAATTATTCGCATACAACTCGCGTGTGTGCACGTGTGTGTGTGCGCGCGTGGTGCTGGACTGAAAATGCACGTGACGTAATCTGATTTTTTTTTTATCAGTCACCATACACACCTTTGCGAAGCCGAAAAATACAGCAAACTTAAACTTCTTAAATGCTCCAATGCGAATATGATCGAACCCGAATTGTAGAATAGAGAATTGTAGGTAAATGACGTCAAAGGCGATTACTGCATGAATAGAATAACAACGACTCAATAAGAATTACCATGACAGCCGAGCTCACATTGCATTCGAAAATAGCACTGGTACAAAATCCCCGACGGCAAATGCTTTGGCTCTGTAAAGTTGGCATGTAAGAAGCTTCTCTGAAGAATTGTGCTCAACTGCATTGCAGTTAACGATTTCCCGATCCGCCCCCCCTAGTAAAATACACGAAAATTTAAACTGATGGCGGAGTCTGCTTTCTGCCGTCCGATCCCCTCTCCCCCTTACCGATTCAATTCTCTTCCACGGTGAAAGGAAACGAACGACCACCTTTTCTAGGGGCGTTTGTGGCATAAACATAGCCCATTCTTTCAACAAGTGTGCAAGAATTTCAAAAGCGATTTACAATCCCACCACATTGAAAAAAGTTTGGACGAAACATACATATACAAAGAAGTAAATGTCCCCCCAGAAACCGGATTAAAAATCCTTGTGGGCAAATGTAATGTCCAATAATTTATAATCGAAGTTAAAAGTCCCAAATGCCCAAGTTAAAGGGCGAATACACATGACACAGAGTTTTCGCCATGCAGACAATTACAAGTGTAATGGCAGGCAGATCCCGGAGCTAGCCCCTGTCGTCCAGCTATTAAAAGTACACAGCCGGATAACGAAAAAATTTATGCAACCATGGCTCATATTACCTACCCTTCATCAGAGCACTGCACCCTCCTATCTGCCTGATCCAATCAACTTGTAATCGAATGGTGTATTCATCGAATCGCTGTAACATTCCCTAACAAACTAGATCAACTGAGCGAGCGCATTGCAAAATGAAATGCAAGCTACTGGGAAACATCAAACCGTTATAGAAAATGTTTCCAGAAATACAAGCGAATTATAGCTTGCCCCTAATGCCTAACATGTTATTGGATTACTGGGTCAGCAATAAAAGATTACCATGGGTTTATGCTGGTTATGGGTAAATAAAATAGCAAAATTAATGGGCAGGGACCAATGTGTTCTTTCGTAATAAATCCGACAATTCTTGAAATCGTCAACCACCAAACAAAAGTGCAATCTAATTGAGTTGGACGTAGTGGTCTTAAGACTGGTACAAACATCGCGCATAAAGACCACCATCAAGTTAGACATGTGAAGTATACCAGGGAGAGGGTCCCTCGCGATTAAACCAAGTGGGGCATGCATCAACGTAAACCGCGTCACACACGATGTAAGTTTAAACCAAATTTCAATCGTTGTTATATTTTTGTTGAACATAACAATGGTTATAGCAAGTGTTATGAGACCATGCTAGGCCTCATTAGACACCTTGTTGTTATACGCAAATCAATACCCAACATAACGTACGTAATAGTAAAGTAAGGAAAAGTACGATAACGTCCAGGTAAGAACTGTTTTGAAAATAGACTACTGTTAAGAAGAGAGCGCACACAAGTCCCAAAGCAGAATGGCCTAGGCCATGCAATGTAAAGTTACACAATAAATTCCTCTAGGCTTACTCACGACCAACCGGCCACTTGCAACGATAGCGGCACATTTATACCGTCACCATGCGGCCTTCGTCCGTGTCTTCCCGGTGCCAGTGGAACAGAATGAGGCGACTCCTCGACGGACAGCGCCCCGGGAAACAACGAGTCCTCGTCGTAACGTAGTCGTAACGGAACTTCGTCCGTCGTGCCCAAACGTGGCGACATCCGGGCGTCGGCCCGGCCGGCGCCCGCTGCCCCATCCGCAACGGCAAACAGCTCTTTCGTAAAGCATTGCCGGAATATTTACGCGCTGCGTCCGTCGGCGGCCGCCCGTAACGCCGCGGCGGATTGGCAGCGCTGTCATCGTCTATATAGCAGCCGACAGAGAGGAGACCAGAGAGAGAGAGAGAGAAGAGAGGGGGGAGAGACCAGAGAGCGTCCCGCGCCGCCGTGCCTCCCACGAATGAAGCCCTCCCGAAACCTCCGCCGCATCGTTCAAACTCGTTCGAGTTGTGTCCAATTATAGACGGATAGATCGCGTGCTTCGCACGAATATAATCTCCATCCGCACCCTCGCGAGAATTTAGGTGGGGCGGGGCGCGAAAAAAAAACACACGTAAAAAAAAAAAAAAAATAACGCGCGCGACAACCGTTTTTTCCGTCGGCCGTGCGATAAGTCGAGGCCCCGCACAAAACGTTTGTGTTGGTGTGTGGCGGGGAGGCGCGTACTACCGGCGTCGGCGTCAGGCGCCCGTATTGCCGTGGCTCACCGGTCTCCGGCGACGTCGGAGTGACCCCGCTTTTTGCCCGATCTTAACGCTCAGGAGCTCGTGCTTGGCGGGTCTGGGGCCCAATCAACCGGGCACTAGCCAGCTTTAACATCCGCTTTCGTTAACTAATCATTCCAGGCTTATAATATACATGCCGCACCTGCGTTAATCTGCGATGCCGGGCGGGCCATCGAAACGCGGGGAAGGGACGCGGACGCAAAACGGCCGCACGTAAGACGCCGCGGTTATTATCTATCTCAAATGCTGGTGAGCGCAATATCCACTTCAAAAAGCAATCATCGCCGCCAGCCGCCGACCTGTTTCTGCATATAAGCGTTCGGCGGGTACGAAGTCCGCGCCATCCACATCACCGTTCTAAACAGTTTACACACGCAATTTTACCAGGGCCCTCGCCGTATAGCCGGAACCCATGGGCGTAGCATCCACGGCACCACGTACACGCACCACGGGTAGCCTCACACGCACAGCGCGCCTGTGGATTTCAACCGGCCACGATTGACTCATCCCAGGTCCCGTGTGCAATCAATCATTCCAGACCGCCTCTTTCCCGTCCAACGCTTGCCTGGCCTCGCCGAATAGCGGGAGCCTACAAATCAGGCGAAGCAGCAGTGCCGAATGCAGGAGGCGCAGCAGTAAAGGCAGCTACACCATCCATCGCATCATCATCAATCAGCAGCCAGCAGCAGCAAAGCAGTGTTCCGACGCACGAACGAGAACTTTCCGAAACGCGGACCGAAATGCGGTAGGCATGCGCCGCTTGCTTCGATCCGCTACCGAATCTCAAGTTCGAGGGGAATCAAAATTAGGACGACCCGCAACAGCGATGGCGCCGACGTCCGCGGCCGGGCCGCGGGGTATAAGCGGTTGGTGGGCGAAAAGCCGGCGAGCGGCACCGACAACATTGCGCTTCTCTCTCAGCGACCAGGTCGTTCAAATAACGTGTTCCAGCACGGCGCGCGGGCCTACTAAACTCGCTACAATGCCCAATGCAGCCGGGCCATGCGCGCAAGGCTCTGTACATGCTGAATGGATCCTGCAGACTCGCGGATGTCCACTTTATTGCAATTCCGCGTGACGAGCAAAATTTATGCATTCTCCTTCGCAGCCCCTTTATTTCTGCCCTAGTCCCTCTGTCTGGTCCCCTCTGTCGCCTGTTCTTTTTTCCGTCCCGCCATGCCGCGCGCCGTCCGTGAGTCCTTGTCCCGCACTGTCCCTGTCCGTCTCCTCCTCCTCTCCTCCTCTTTATATATATATATATATTAAATATAGAAGAGGATAATGTTCGCCCTGGCCTCTCTGTTTTCGCCCCCCTCTACTCTCTCTCCCTCTCGACAAATATACACACGCTAGCGGTTTTGCGCCAATGATCGACCTATGTGTGGGGATGCCTGCAAGAATAGTAAATGACCGTGCGGCGGAACTTTACCAGCCGTACTTTTCACGAGTTTCCTCAATGAAATCCGGCGACAGCGTGGTATATCCAAGGTGTGTCCCGTGTCTTGTACGAAGTATCCTGCCTGTGAGCCGGTAGAGGGCCAAGCACGAGATTACCGTGTTTATCCACAGCAACCGCCGTCGTGAGATATTATGTGACAGCGCAAATCGAACCGCAGTGTGCCCGCACGCGCGCCGTCTGCTACGTTTACCACCTGTCAAACCATCTAACTGGTAAAAACATCTCCGGCGCAGCGCCCGTGTCCACCGTGTGCGCCTTCTCCTCCGCGTAATCATTACATACAAACATCCCATAATCTACGTCCCGAGTCTACCTCTCACTCTCTCCCCGACTCTCTCTCTACTCTCCTCTTCTCCTCATCTCTCTCCTTCTCTCTCTCTCTCTTCCTCTCTCTCTCCTGGCGGGCAGGCCGCCCTCGGTACCGCCAGCATGACGAGGCGCCGCGGAAAGCTCTAATCACTTAACAGCTCAAACTCGATAGCTGGCGACGGCGTCGGTTGCATAAGTTAACAGCGCTCTGCACTCGCGTCGACGACGATGCACGGCAAGGCTCAACACGCTCTATCTGAAGGACATGCATGCGCACGCGCCACTATCGCAGCCGACTGCAGCATCCAAACTGGTTTCATCTCAGCAGCATCCCAACTGACTTCACCGCAGCAGCATCCGAAGTTCCGAACTGGCTTCATCTCGGCTTCGTCGGACGAGCGTCCCATTCAGCGCCTATCTTACAGCTGCACAGCTTCCATGATCGATAGCACTCGAATGATATCGCCGCAGCAATGATTTTCGTACACTATACATTATAACTGAAATCGCGAGAGCAGCGGTTGCGTTACAATGCACGAAGACTTCGAGCCGCCTGTGTGGAAATCGCTCGTGGAAGCGGATTGGGTAGACTGCCATGCCGCGGCGATAAGAAAATCACATCTAAAAATGGCATTTGCCGCAAAATCTATATTACAGTTAGGCGGTAAATAATATGTGAGTATAAGAGGGCCATGCGACGCACAGACCGCTGTGAAAATCAGCAGCGCAAGGAAAACTAGTGCATCGCGGCGAACGCTGACGACACGGACAGATTCATTCGAGTAAAAAATCGCGGAAATGGATTTCTTTCTTCGCCTGTCACTGTCTCTCAATAACATCGCATGATTCATATCGTAGTTAAGACGGTATCGTGCAAAAATGTAACAAAAATTGTTTCTCTGAGATCGCCTACGTAATACAGGCTGATCGATAATTGTTGCATGATGGGGATTATCATAATTTAAATCTATTATTCTTTACATCATGGTATGATAAATATTTTAAAATCTACTTGTTTGTTCACCATGCTGACATCTGAAACAGCCATGTTTTAATAATAAATGCTGCCAGCTTTTCCATTTCACCATTCTAGCGACATTCAGCTGTCCAAATGCCAATAATGGCTACCACAAGTCAACATTAACATTACCCATTACTCAAGCGGGAAGCTTGCGCATGCAAGTCACTGCAGCCATGACATACCTTGTTTCCCGTGGTCACCTACACATGCTTATAATTATTGTAAGGTTACAGTGTCGAAATGTTATAATATAATTATAATGTCTTGTTAGGTTTATTCATAGCGAATATTCATATTATTAATATTCATGCGATCATTAACCGCAACATTTGCCTTTACGCTATAGCAACAACAAGGGTTTCTGGCTAAAAACGTTCGAAAGTAATATACAACTTTGTGTGTGGTTACAAATCAAATCTGAACCCCAGTACGAACTACTCGATCACTATAAACAAACAATTCTAAACTCAGTGATATCGCCGAGCGCGATATCCGAACGCCAACGCGAGCAAACTCTACCTTGATTCTTGTGTGTGGCCGCAGTTCTCCCGCCTGCTGCCGAGCCAAGGTAGTAGAGATACGAGCAGACTTTCACGGCGAGCCCCGTACGCAGCATACCGCGGGGCGGGTGAAGCTCATATAAGCCTGCCTGTTATTCATTCATCCGGCTCTCTCCATCGGTCTACGTTTCACCACCGAACACTTATATGCAGCTTGTTCCTTGTTCGTAAATGTAGAGCACTTACGTTGCACTATAGTACTGGCCTGGTGCATTCCCTGCACAATATCACACTGCACCGCCAAGAATTATTATATATCGTATACGCGCAACTATTGCACTGCTAAATAAGAGTATGTTGCACATTGGCACTGCAATGTACCATCGAATACCCAACTATTGTGCTCGCCGTTGCACTGCAATGCATCGCCATGCATGTAGTACGGCGTGCGCACTACTGCACTGTCGCCTGCTCTTACACTTGTACTTTCTACTGCACTGCTAGTTTAGTAGTCCTCCACTATTCTCCAGCGAGTAGGCGGGCAATCGCTGTTGTCACTCTAAACTGTGTCGTCCACTTTGACGCACCACGTGCACGTACATTGTGCCGCGCTGCGACTTCCTATTATGTCGCCATTGTTCAACCACTATCTGTTGCTTCTAGGGCCTGCTATTCCGCCAGCCCTTGCGTTAGCGGTTCTTGCGTTCACATTCAATAATACATCCGGTGGTTGTATACCTTCGCTGCCTATCACAGCATAATTTAACCCTTTTTTTGCGCTGCGTCATATAACATCCGGAGAACACCCCGAAATGAGAGCTAGTGTCGTAATGGCCAACTGACCCGTACAGCGCTCCTGCTGGCCAATAGGAGTTTGGGAGTTTGATATTGAATAATTGGGCAATCCATTAACTAATGTCTACAAGCCACAGACAATTACGGGGAACTCGCAGATAAGCTAGCCACAGTGGCGGCTTCTTGACCCTATCAATATTTCATGAAATATTGATCGGTCCGAAGCCATCGTTCGAGATAACATCTGTACTCCCAACCGCATACATACATGTGTATCAGGAGTTAATAATGACAAATTTAATAATAATTGTCATTTAAATTCATAATAATTTGTCATTATTAACTCCTGATGTGTACACATACACACACGCACGCCCGCACGCACGCACACAGACAGATAGACACATACGCGCACACATATTCACGCGCAAACAATCTTTTACGCGCCCACCATGCGCCCCCATTTTAACTTATATACGTCAGTGGTTTAAATTTCGTTTGCTGAAACTAGGCTGCCTTGGAACATGCTAATGCGACTATAACTTTCAACCAAGATTTCCATCTGAGTGTGCCCGCGTTAGAGCGAATAAACGTCATGTGCAGACGTCCTGCAAATTTATCCTTGGCATTAAACTTGTTTCGACGTATTTATAATCTGGCACCTGTCGGGTAGCAATAATCGCATTGCAATGCAATATGATGATGATGATCCGCAATTGCACACTGTGAAATTGAGATTGATACCGACACAGTCAAACGACTGCGACTTCAACCACGCCAAGTTCAGCAACCCGCCCGCGTTTTCTCACAGTGGCCTTGCTGCTACTACCTATAGGCTACTATCGCCAGCTCTCATCCTCTCCCTCAAGGCTTAATTACCGTATGCTAATGATAATTATCCCGTGCCATACGCTAAACAAAGGCGTATAGGAATTTTCCGGCGGATTTCGGTGACGTTTTACACATTCATCACGAAATGAAGACGTCCCTCAGCGGAAATTAAGTGTAGTGGGAAATGCGACACGATTCATGGAGACGTTAGTAGAAAAAACCACGACTCGTTACACTTCTACGAACATAAGGGGTGGGGCAAAAACACTAACTGAAACTCCGCTGAAAATAGGTCACGTGAAACGCGCGCGCGCGTAAACTGGCAGTGTGGCATTACAAAAACCCCCCAAAATATCGTAAAATGCCGTGATATCGTTGAAGCCGAAAATAAATTCACGGAATATTTTAAAACGTTTAACACGTATTTTCCCCACATGAACTGCTTCAATGAGGCATGCACGTGCTTTATAGTCCAAATAAATCTGTTTGCAAGCTCTACTACCGGTCGAATGTGCTACTCGGGTGCTGATCATAAAAACTCCGTTTGCGTTCACTGGGTGGCAGCACCGTACAGTTGCGGCGTCATTAGCAGAGAAATTAACTAATCGCGTAAACACACACACACACACACACACACACACACGCACGCACGCACGCACGCACGCACGCACGCACGCACGCACGCATATATATTTGTGAAGACCCTACGAAGCACTTGATCGTGATTCGCAAACTCTCGATAGTTACCAATTGAGTAAATATGCGCACACTGATGCATATTTTTGAACCCGCCCAAATCTAAGATATGTGCATGTGTCGCCGAAGTTGTTGACGACGTCTGCATATCACGAACGACTGCAGAAAATCCACACCGGAACTCACCTAATGAATCATGCCAAGAGGAAAACTTACAAATGTTAATCACGCAAACACGCGCCGACAGAGGGCGCCTTGATACAGCAGCGTCCCGACGATAAGTACTGGCCGTCGCCAGACATCGCGTGTTTCAAAATCAATATACTAGCTAGCTAAACCTCTCCTTGCAACTGGCAATCGACGTCAGAGGCGCGTGTGGGTGTGTACACTATACTACAGCAGCGGCATTCGCGAGTCAATGATGTGGATCTGTAAATATTACGTACGTAATCGCTAAATATGCGCAAATACAGACACATGCAGGCCCGCACGTGCCGTAAACAGTAGGATTAATTGGTTATTGAGATGACAACAGCGACCATTGAAGAATACGAATACAATATCACAGTCAATTTACTTGAAACTCTAGTATAATTAAATGTATTTACAGCATCTAGGGTATTAGAAGCATTACATTTAAATTAGCACTAGAATGACCACCTAATAAACCCATGCGCACACCATGTTTATGTTTTTATTGCCACTGCCTTTGCAGCAAGCGACCAGCCAGTGTGGGAAAATGGTTAATAATCATTAACGCTAATTGAATTTTACAAAATTACTACCCACGTGGTACCGTTTAAATGTTAATAAAATATAACATTTAGTGACACTTCTAAAAGTCAGGCTTTACAGAAGAGAGTTCGTCCTTACGTTTCGCGGTACAGCAATGGGACATCAATGCAGACATGCATGCTAGTACAGAGTAATCGTCGCATCCCTTCGTACAGCACAATGACAAGAGATTGATGACAGATTTCATACTGAATAAGAAGAGCTAGTTTACGGTTACTTAGCACACCGTTATCAGAAGTAAATAATCAAAAATTATTGTATATATCACATATTTGTGATTATTTACTCCTGCAGTTATTATATGATCAATATCTATCTGATCAAATCTATATATCTATATCTATATCTATATATCTATCAAATCTATCAATATCAAATCTATATGATAATCATACGATACAGATAAAAAATACAAAGGCGTATCATGCGTTTCCGCATAACAACGTTGGAAATGCAACCGATTGTAAGAGACACACAGACAAAAAAATACAGAGATCCGATTGGGAGTGAATGTGAGTCATGCTGTCAGACTGCTGAGGGAGGAAGAGGGAGAGCAAGGTTAGATCAAGAATAAGGGTAAGATGGTGAAAGACTGTGTGCGTGTGTGTGTGTGTGTGTGTGTGTGTTTGTGTGCGCGCGCGTGTGTGTGTGCGCGCGCGCGTGCGTGCGTGCGTGTGTGTGCGTGAGCGCTCGCGTATTTTTTCAGTCTGGCGAGGAAAGTGAGCATGTGTACGTGTACGTGTGCGTGTGCGTACGTGTGCGTGCATGTACGTCTGCGTGAGAGAGCGACAGAGAAATTTCGAAAATAGCACTGGTACAAAATCCCCGACGGCAAATGCTTTGGCTCTGTAAAGTTGGCATGTAAGAAGCTTCTCTGAAGAATTGTGCTCAACTGCATTCAGTTACGATTTCCCGATCGCTAGTAAATACACGAAATTTACTATGCGAGTCTGCTTTCTCGTCCGATCCCCTCTCCCCTTACCGATTCATTCTCTTCACGGTGAAAGGAAACGACGACCAATTTTCTAGCGTTGTGCATAACATAGCATTCTTTCACAATGTGAAGAATTTCAAAGCGATTACAATCCACACATTGAAAAGTTGGACGAACATACATATACAAAGAGTAATGTCCAAGAAACGGATTAAAATCACTTGTGCAAAATTTAATGTCCATTAATTTATAATCGAAGTTAAAAGTCAATGCCCAAGTTAAAGGCGAATACACATACACAGAGTTTTCGCCAGTGCAGACAATTACAAGTGTATGCAGGCAATCCCGGAGCTACCCTGTCGTCAGCTATTAAAAGTACACACCTGGATAACAAAAATTTATGCAACCATGGCTATATTACCTACCCTTCATCAGAGCACCACCCTTCCTATCTGCTGATCATTCAACTTGTAATCGAATGTGTATTCATCGATGCTGTAGGCATTCCCTACAACTAGATCAACTGAGACACGATTGCAAATGAAATGAACTACTGAGAACATCAAACGTGTATTGAAAAATATGTTTCAGAATACAAGCGAATTATAGGCTTGCCTAATAGCTAACATGTTATTGATTACTTCAGCATAAAGATTACCATGGGTTTATGCTGTTATGGTAAATAAAATAGCAAATAATGCAGCCAAGTTCTTTCGTATACCGACAATTCCCTTGAAATCGTCAACCACCAGACAAAAGTGCATCTAATTGAGTGACGTAGTGGTTCTAGACTGGTACAACATCGCCATTAAGACCATCATCAAGTTAACAAACATGTAGAAGTACAGGGAGAGGGTCCCGCGATAAACAAGTGGCATCATCACGTAACCGCGTCAACACGATGTAAGTAAACAAATTTCAATCGTTGTATATTTTTGTGAACATAACAATGTACGAGTGTTATGAGACATGCTAGCCTTACTTTAGACACTTGTTGTTATACGCAATCAATACCAATAAGTACTGTATAGTAGTCGGAAAATACGATAACGGTCAGGAAGACTGTTTGAAATAACTACTTTAAGAAGAGAGCGCACACAAGTCAAGTACGCACGGGCAACCCGTACGTAGCAAGCAGAATGCCTAGCCAGCAATGTAAGTTACACAATAATTCTCTTGTGAGGCGATGACAGCCAGATGCCAAGCAACAATTTATGTGCAACCTTCAAGAAGATCTCAGAAATCTGGAACGGAGCCATAGGCGCGTCGCCAACGTATTCTCGCGAGCGACTTATTTATGGAAATAAGTGAAATCCTGCGCAGAATGTAGAGTGTGCACTAAAACACACGGCGAGAGAGCAACACGGGAGTTTCTTTACACTGAGAGTCTGTTACCTTTCCGATACTGCGTGCGTGTGCAGTTTTAACAGTCAAATCTCGGCTTCTGCCAAAGTGGTGCACTTCTCCGGGGGGCAAACGCAAACTTGCTGTTTATGCTCACTCGCGAAGAGTAAAGCATCTAGAGTGGTTGGGCTGTCAACGTTTACGGCCCGCTGCCGTCTGTTCGTGCTGATCTATTTGTTGTGGTTGGGCTCCGTTAAAATAAACACTTCGCGCGAGATGGCGATATATATCCACCGCGCTCGTTTACGTGTGCTTTTTGCTACTTCTGTCAGATTTTGGCTAAACATGAGCAACTTGTATCGTGATTCCTCAGCGCAGCAGACCGCACGCGGCTACTTTTGATGTTACCCCACTACATGTATCATTAGAATTACATTAGCATTGGTTGTAGAAAACGCCGTGTTAACGTGACGGATATGTGCGGAGTTAGATTTGATCTTCATATTCTAATTATGGCCCAAACTGCGTTAATTCACGCAAAGGATCTGCACGCAACCTAAATACTGTCGACCTTTCTTGAAAGACAGTGCAAATGTTATCAGAGTGAAGAAAGGTAAGTTGCGGTCGATCGATTTCTGTGCAGCGACTATAGTCAGCATCTTACGGACACCGTTTTTACACACACACGGGAATACACTCAGAGATGCGCAGTCAATCACGAACTCACATGCATTGTGACAACCCCACATATACGCGCACACACACGCACACGCGCGCGCGCAAGCACAAGCGTGCGAGCACACACACATTCACACGTACATACACACGCACGCACGCACACACCAATTTACATACACTTCCACGCACAAACATACAACTCGCGCACCCATTCACGCATGTAAACACTCACATGTACGCAACCACGAACACACCCCGTACTCGAACGCGTACACACGAACATGTACATCCGCACACATGTACACTCATTCATGTAAACACGCGCGTGACGTACGCACGCACGCACGCACGAACAAACGCACGCACACATGCATGATAATTTCACATGTGTGCCACGTACACTACTAATAACGTATATAATAACAACGCAGAAGCCGGCATAAACTACCTCCCATATACACCAACCGCAATTCGACATGGTTTATTTATGTTATCACATAATTTCTAACAAGAAGAATAAAAAATGGGTTGAAAGGAATTCAAGGTCTGGCTACCCGTTCTATCTTATCTTCCGCATATCGGCTTGTTCTTATGGATCACAGCTAGAATATTTGTTGTGATTTTGATAAAAATCGTAGCAGGCGAAAGTTACGGTTTAAGTTGAAGGTGTATACATGTTCTATGTCTAAGGAATACGTGGCTGGACGTGCTTCCTGTGTTAAAAGCACACAATATTTTAGAGGATATTATATAATTACAATACTCTAAATCACAACAACAGCATATTATATATATATATATATATATATATATATATATATACATTGTCATATATATCAGGGGTTAATAATGCCAAATATTTGTCATTATTAACCCCTGCTATATATATAGACAGACATATCATATCACGAACAGGAATACAGCAAACGATATATTCATGGACACTCATCGCAAATTTGTAATTTTACAGCAGAGATGCGAGGATCATATGGGGCTAACACATTTTGCCAGTCAGACACCTAATGTAAACAGATAACATATTAACAGTATACGGTACTGCTTTATATATACAGCTTCCACTATACTTCTCCAATTTCTTCAAACCTTTTCCCTATAGCATGTGTGGTGAATGTACTGTTATTTTCATAATGGTTCTTGTTTGTTTCCTTCTTTTACTGAAAACTCGATGAAGTTACAGTTCTTTTTCTTTAATGTTATACAGGGGTTTGCTAAGTTTGCAAAAGATTCGGATACCTGCATGGCAACCCTTTCACTCCATTCATACCTTATGTCACCGCTTACTAGATTAATAATTGCAATTAATTATAGAGTGTCTCAGGCGGTATTCTCTCTATATATTTATACTGCGCTTTTGATATCATAGTAATTTAGCAGTTTTCACACCATTTCATCTAACAGGTTTTTTTCCTGCAGTTAAGAATAGTAACATCAGGAGATCCTACCTGTTTCACTTGTTTCCCAGTAGTCGCCACTGGACGATGCAAAGCTGCTGCTGTCACAATGCCACTCAGATGAGCACGTGTCATACTTGCAGTCGGACACTTCCGATGGCGCAGCGCCCTCCGACGTGTCCGAACTTGAACAGCGGGATTTCACGGTGGTGCCACCTATCACAGTATCGCCTGAACTTTGTGACTCCGCACTCAACTGCTGACTGTACATTCCTTTCCGGAAGTTCTCGACGAATATTTCGATGTTCTGTTCAATTTGCGCAGACGAAGTAGCAGGCATTGTCAGTACTGTATACGGCATCCGTTCATGAGCTTCATTCAAAGGAGTAATCAAGCTAGTTATAAATACTGGTACAAATTTAGTTTTTGTGCAATAACAGTTGAGTCTGTAACAGACGATGCAGACACATACATGATTTCCTATCCTGTGGGGACGTATAATAATATAAGAGCAATTACCTCTGGGAAAAATTTAATTCGAAAATGAATAAATTAACCCTCACAGTCCTTAATGAAGCCATGCATTTACATAGCATAAAAGTAGCCTGACTCGCAAATTAAACGTTGAAAACGGAGTGTAAAAATCATAAAGGCAGTGTCAGTGAATTAAATGTCTACACAGATTTAAACTGTCTGAACTGGATTACGTAAACATACGTGGACGCCATCTGTTATTGCGAAATAGACTGACTATACGCGCTACAACACAAACACAAATTATTGATCATGCAGAGTTGTGCGATTACTGGGACTAAAACTTCTGGCTGCGATGTGACAATTACGAAACTACTATAAGCTAGCTGCCGAAATATATATGTATTATTTAGGCCTCCAACCAGCGTTAGCGCAAGATTACTGTAGAAGCCCTTGCACCTACATCATAAACACAGCCGCGTCATCAACACAATGTAAATGCATGGATGCCATGAATTTCATTCCCGTTGAAATTCCTACCGTGTATATAATCCACGACATTGTATGGATCCCTCCGGTCGACTCTCCCCGCTTGATTTTTCCGTGTAGCCGCTCGATTGCGTCACAGTTACACACGACATTTACGGTGAGTGTCCGCCATTCCTGTAAACGACGGAGAACGACGAACGAGACAGCAGCACCGTCGGTTCGGATCGTTTCGGAATAATGAGCAGACGGCGTCTGCTAGCGAGACTGCGTGCGTCGGCTGCCGCCGTCTCCTAGGAGATACGCTGGGAATGCGCACGTTCCCGCCTACTGCAGCGCGCCGGTGTATGGACGAAGCTCAGCACAGCACGTCAATATATATATATAGTTGGGCTTCACCTAGGCTTCGTGCAGCATATTGTGTGCGTGTCGCGTTCGCTCAACTCGGAAATGAGAGATGGACGCTGGAATGTTAAAAATGTTCAGCGTAATATAGACATCACAACATTTGCAACTACAATAATTGTGTCAACAAAGGTTTTTATGCATGGGCACAACGGAACATTAAACCGCTGTAAATTCTGATACGCGCTACCAAATCCAATGAAATTACCAGACTACGACGATCACACCGCGTCATATGTATCTGTCCCGTATTCTAACACTATAATTATTATAGTCTATAATGTGGTGATAATAACCATATTATCACTAATCACTGTATTAGCAGAATACATTTTGGCGGAAGATATATATAGTACACAGCCCTTGCCTAGCTAACAGCCCTAATTAACCATACCCGGTTAAATGACAATTGTCATTATTAGACAAGAGCCGCAAAGCATCTGGGCTCATCTGAGGTCTGTTGCTACGGTTATAAACGTAACATTTAAGTCGTGCGTAGTGACACCTTTGTTAGGCGCAGATATGCAGATACGCAGTTGCGTACACATCATTTCAGCAACCTTCTGCAATGCATTCTGCATACCTCCCAAATCCC
>NW_014577124.1:92642-93855 GCF_000485595.1 Priapulus caudatus | reverse complement strand
ACTATGTAACAATGACGCGTACATACTATGTAACAATGACGCGTGCATACTATGTAACACTGACGCGTACATCCATAGCAGCCCCTGACCAGTAGACCATTAGCCAGGCTGCAGCCGCGGTATGAGACGCGTGTTCCCTGTAATCGACTTTCGGGGAGATAATCCAGGAGCTAGTTACAGTCTTAACTATAAGCCGTCGCTGCCGGCAGTACACGCGGCATTCACTGCAGACATGCGCCACTCACAGCAACATCAACGTCATCATTTATTCGGCAAGTCATATCGCGGAGGTGCTCGCTTCTTAAAACCACCAGTCTGACAATACAGCAGCGCTTTATCGCGCTAGCTGTGTGTGTGTGTGTGTGTGTGTGTGTGAGTGTGTGTGTGTGTGTGTGTGTGTGTGTGTGTGTGTGTGTGTGTGTGTGTGTGTGTGTTACGTTATACAATTCGAACAATTCGATGGCGGGATCAAGAATAGGGCTTTGTATTCAACAACAACTACAATGTTGATATTTATGGCGTGTACTGCACACACGGATCGGCTTATGATCGGCTTACCAAATTCACTTGTCTTAAAATCGTAATTTTAGAGGTAATCACTAAGCATGAATGAAAAATTACGCTTACCCGTGAAGCAAACCAATGAGTCATTCCATCGCAGCGTAATCCTCATGTTGCGTCACAGACACGTACAGAAAAAGCCGCTCTCACAATTACCACCGCCGCACTCGACTTAAATGCAATCTTACATGCGTGATCTGCAGAAAAGCTGTGCAGAAAGTCTGTCGAATCTGTGCGCCCGGGCAGTGCTTTCAGTCTCGTCGAAATTTGTTCCAGGGACATCCAGCCAGTGCGCGCAGTCTAGCTGCCTCGCTGCGTACAGCAATTCCTGCTCTATAGCCACTTTCACTTATTCCACATGCACACGCGCGTACTCTCGGTTATGGCCCGCCTTGCATCCGCATCGGCTGCTAATAATATTAAGCCTCAAAGGGAGTCTGCGGAAGCGTCTTTCGGCGGTGCTTCTGTTGCGGCGCAAAAAAAACACAGATTCGACTCTGCCTCGTGCCGTGGTCGAAAACTCCGGCGAAGAGTGCCTCGATCCCCATGTATCTGCTTGCAGTGGTTCAAAGGAAATGAGTGGGCGAGCTAGCGATACTTGCGAGCGTGCGTGGGTGTGTCCGTGCGCACGTGTGTGTGTGTGTGTGTGTGT
>NW_014577124.1:87836-91064 GCF_000485595.1 Priapulus caudatus | reverse complement strand
GGTACTTGCATTTTCGTATGCCATTGGATGGTGGCGCCCCCAGTGTAAAAAGTGCGCATGCGTCGAATTCTAAATGGTAGAAAATCATTTATTTACTTACACTTTTACAGTGACACTTATGAATTCAATTTTGGAGGTAACATCCTTTCACATTATGATAACTAATATATTTCTATAAGTATGGCCCAAGGATAGAGAACATGGGTCCCAATAAAACCAATGTGCCTAACCCTAACCCTAACCATAACCCTAACCTATTATATTGATATAATATTATATTTATATTGATGTAAATGACATTGGTTTTATTGGGACCCATGCCATGGGCCATGTTCTCTATCCTTGAACCGACAATGGGTGCTAAGATTTGTTTATCAACAATGCAATTTGAATGACTAGCTTGGTTCAGTTCGGGAAGACATCATGATAATATTGATAGAATCCTGATAATATCATTATTATCATCTTAAGAATATCTAGCGTTTCCAATGACATGAGGCCGGATTCCGCACAGAGTAGGGTTGTTGCCCACCATGACATTACCAGTGTCATTATTTTTTTAATTAGAACAATACTGGATATAATACCAGGATAGATCACAGGCACTTGTAGCTCCAAGAAACGGTATTGCTAGGGTTAGAATACCAGATAGATGTCAGGCGGTGTATTGACGTTAGTCACACAGCCTGGCCGGGTTAAGGCACTTGAAGCGTTTCAACTGTAAACACACGCCGCCGCCATTGCGCGCACACTGACACATAAATATATGCCTGTGGGATAGATGTAGTACTAGTAGTAGTAGTTATGGTTGCTTGCGCTGAGAGGGTCTATGTCCCCCAGTGTACTGCCGGAACGTACCCTGGGTACGGTCCGGTATACCGGAACGTACCCTAGCTGGTACTATCTAATATGCCGGACCGTACCTCGCCAGGGGCGGATGCAGGATTTTGTCTAGGGGGGGGGGGTGCAGGTGGGAAAGAGCACTTTGAGATTTTGTTAGGGGCAACTGAAGCGGTGGCTGCGCCGCCGCTTCGTGCGCGAGGACCGCAGGTGCGAAGGAACCGGTGGGGGGTCGGGGGGGCCTCCCCCAGAAAATTTTTAAAAATCAGACTCCTTTTTATGCATTTTCAGAGCATATGAGGCGAAATTTTTTTACTTCAAGTCTTGTCATATAGCAATGAAACAGACAATTCCAGTACAAGGCAAAATCCACAAAGCCACAAAAACCATCAACTTGCTTGAAATTAACTGCCATCAGAGCGACAAAATACTAGTACCCGGTGAAATCAAACTGCGATATGGATTGAACACACTTTTATTACAAAAGAAAATTGAAATCATTACATGTACTAATTTATATGCTTTCCGTTTCATACATTTACTATAAAACTTGAACTTCAACTTGAATTTCAACGACTGATATATTATCTTACTTAAAACATACTCAGTATTACTTGAGAGAGAGAGAGAGAGAGAGAGAGAGAGAGAGAGAGAGAGAAAGAGAGAGAGAAAGAGAGAGAGAGAGAGAGAAGTTTGACTGGTCGTAATGTGCGCTTACAACGCTGGTGGTACACACGCCCTCCGAGACACATGCTATTTGTCTCAAGTGAATAATAATAGGAGTTCACTGGTCGCACTACATTTTGCCATTACGACTACACCCGTTTCCCTGCTCTGTCGTAATAAATCAACTCGTGGAGACTACCCTCTGGCAAGGCAAACAGCAGTACACGCCGTCTGTGCCTCGTGGCAGGGTCGGGACATTGCTTACAACCTAACAAGTCTACATGATCGCGGATGCGTTACGCTCTCATACCGTACATGGTGTTCACGTGTCCGCGTGGAGAATTACCCCGAATCAGCCTCTCACACCGGCGATATGTTGTAATCCACCAAATTGGCCACATTAAGACCATTGGTTCATCATTGATACACAAGAATATTGAAAATTCAGCTGTTATTTCGGCTTTCTAGATTATATATAATTTAAGTTTTAGCTTGTGTGAATTACAAGCAACATGCACATAAATAAATTATGTACAATTACTATGTGATTATCAATATGGTAATGATTATATAATAGTAATAATACTACAATGATTATAGAAAAATATGCACGATATTGATTAGGATTAATTGCTATGAATTTATAGGAAGGAACAAATCGTTCAAAAGTGCATGCGATTTAGGTGTCTATATTGTATCCTAGCAGCTGTTATGCGCTGTATATTCCAAAATAAATATCATCGACAAAAAATTATGTTCTTAGAGATCATAGAATACGTTTGTGTAAGCTAGAAGTTTGAAATAATAATTGCATGACCCACACATTTCCGAAGCTTGTCGCATAGGAAGCAACATGCAATACGTCATTATCTGCGAGTTGCCCTTTGTGCTCATATTTACAACTGCAATTGAGGACATGTGTATAAACAATTTTCTATGATAAAGTTCTGACGGTAGTTTTTAATTAAATAAATATTATCCGTTCAATTTATATGTGCGGTAGCACGGGGGCAAAAAAGAGGTGAGACAAACGGTCAAGAGTAAATAATATGTTATTATTTACTCTTAGTACGTCCCATATATATTATATATATATACACTAAATCACACACTTTTTATTTCGATTTATCTGAAAATTTCCCTGTCCCAAGTGCGTTGATAAAATCCAGAGAGACATGATACAAGATTGCGTGGCACAGCTTTGCTCTTGATCCTGAGCGCTGCGCAAGTATGAAGCGCTGTCCGCAGTGGAGACGTGTGCTAAATTCGAGGACCAGCGCACGTCTCCACAGCGGTCAGCGGATGGTCTGTAGTTTTAGAAGATAACAATAAAGACTTTGTTCTAAACAAGAACTATTGGCGGCTAAATAAGAGCAATATACAGACCTTTGAATTTCTTGACTAGTCAGTCAAAGGGCTTGTTGGAGGTCCATTATGCAGAGCGTCCAATTGAAATGGCCCCTAAAACTGTCAAGTGGAATTGTGTTTTTCGGAACCCCAAAGAAAATGTCTCCCTCGTACATGCACCCCCTCCCTGATCAATCATGCATTCAGGCGTAAACAATAACAGAGATGAAATTGTGTTGAGTTTATGGCTCTTGACGAACGTGCATTGACGTACAAGACGGATGAAAGCACAGGCACTTGGAACGTCTCAATAAAAATAAATCTTCACACAATTTTTCACAATGATCGACCGCCTGTGTGCAAAATAGGTGAACG
>NW_014577124.1:60471-87231 GCF_000485595.1 Priapulus caudatus | reverse complement strand
AAAAGCAAACAGTCTCGCCAAACACCTACACGCAGTAACGGGTCACGTCGTTGACGCCCCATTCATGCCCATCAACAAAGAAGGTGGGGCTTATTCTGATTACGGAAATGCGAAAATGCAACAGAAGGACGTAGCGCAGTGCGCTAAACAGCGTGTTATATTGGTATTTGTGCCAAACTCTATCGTAGGAAACTGTTCTAGCCTAGCAGCGTGCCCTATAGTTCCTTAGATCGGCGATTTGGTTGTCTAATGGGTCCCATATTTAAAAATATAAAACTCTGGTGCGGCGTAGGCTGTGATTGGAAGACACAAAGTGTCAATTCTCTGCGCGCCTCGGTATCATGGCCGCATCACGTCAAGTATAATGGAGCAATATTTCAATATTTTGGCACAATATTATTCTCATTCGAGTTTTAGAGCAATTTTTTTTTCTCTACGCATTTCAAGAGAGTAGCATTAGCAACACATATGTTCCTTAAAATAGTCCCAGGTTCCTGCTTCCAAATTCCAACTTCTGTACCCAGGGTTCGAAATTAACGCTCGCACATTCGCAAAATGCAAGTGGATTTCCAAAATTGCGAGTAAAAAATATAACAACTTGCATTTTTGTGCGAGTGACATATAATCTGTTGTCATGCATGACTATCAAAATCCAACATCCCATATCCAGGCATTTTAAGTAACAAGTTGTCAACATAAGTCATAATGGAACTAGACCAACTAATTTCTGCAAAATAATAAACACATACTGTCTACAAACTGAGTAAGGATTATAAACCTCGGCGATCGGCCGATACAGAGAGTATTCTATCTTCACGCTTTGTAGCCTGGTTTAACAAAGTCGTCTCAACATTATATAACATTTATAAAGTACCGGTAACTATAAAAAGATAACATTTTTAATTAAAGTGTTAATTAAAGCATATTATACACTACAAACATAATTATATTAAAAATGCGAGTGTTTCGGATTTTGCTAGTTGAAATTTGACCCACTAGCAAAAAATTGTGAGTGGTTTCAAAAATTAAATTCTACCCCTGGTACCAGAGGAGCTATATATATATGACCATGACATTTTCTTTGATTCATACGCTGTTTCCTTCATCATGGAAAGCCTATAGTAAAGTACGTATTTTTATGAAGGTTATAGTTTTTATAATAGTTTATAGTATTTAGTAAATTGTCTTGTAATCATTCTTTTGCCATGTCTGGCCGAAAGATGGCGCTAGCAACATACATGGTTTCATGAACTGTGGAACTCTGGAGCATTTGTTTGGTCGGATCCACAGATCTCGATTCACCAAAAACCCGACCCTATTAGCGAGGTGGATTCAAACGAGATCCAATTATATGGTGACCCGCGCCTCAGTCAATCACAGCTTGTTCTTTGTTATGAACCATCCCGTTATAGGGGCGCGTTTGTTTGGTCGGATCCACGGATCCCGATCCGATGGATTCGTTGATCTCAATGATCTGACTGTTTGTTTGGTCGCCTAACTGTTGCTATGAACCATCACGTGATAGATCACAGCGAAATGTGAACCGGTGAAAGTAAGATTGCGTTTGTTTGGTCGGAATCAGGATCACATGATCGCGATCCAACGGATTCGTACCAAACAAACGCGCCCTCATACTTCCGAGTTGTGTGGTTTTCTCTAATATTCAGCTAGTTTAATTGTATACTTATGGAAATCCAAATCGATATGTTCATGCATTGAAGAGACTTTGCTCAGAATCACATTCAGACAAATCACGGCTAAAGACATATTTTTGTGAGTAGACTTACCACTCACCACTGTCACCAGTAAAGTTTTTGTTAAAATTATGTTTGTAAACAATACACTTACTGATATAAAACGATTTGAAGTTTTTCATCTTTGTATAGGTACGGTATATAATATATTGCTGTTTATGGCTCATTAGGTTTCTTTCTTTCGTTCGATCCTATCGACGATAAAATTTGGTTACGAAAGGCCAAGAGCAATGCTTTCTGCCAACCAGTAAACTGCGCATGCACCGACGTGACGACCCTGTGACAAGGCCTTGCCCTGTGACGTCAATTTAGCGACAAAACAAGCTCAACCTTTTGCGATTGGCTCGCCCTTAGAATTCGACGCATGCGCACTTTTTTCACTGGGGCGCCACCATCCAATAACATACGAAAATGCAAGTACCCGTTCTTTCCACGAGGGGCGCCACCATCCAATGGCATTACAAAATGTTTTGCTCAAATTTGACTCTTTGGCGCCATCTCGCGTGAAAGATAGTTATAAAGTGCGTATATGTGTAATAAATCAGATGAGAGTATAACTTGTCACACAGCTTGACTAGGTATTCCGCTATACTTATAGTATATTATAATATATGTTGTTATATTTATCTATATGTATTATCCCACTACTACTGAGCTAGGTCACCCTAACTCGGACGTTCGATGCGGCGATCCTCATATCTACCCTAGTATGTCGAGATATCGTGTATTATGCAACCTCCGTACTTAGCCGCGACGGGCACCGGTGCGCGCCTGTGAACTGACTCTCACCCCGATGCTGACGCCGCCCCAGGGGTAGAGCGAAGAGTGTCACCTCAGCCTAATTCGGACATATGAGGCCCAGTGAGACACTGAAATCAAGGTGACACCTGCAGATCGATGAGAGGAGATACCACTTTGTACTACCCGAGGGAGGACGTCTACCTCCTGAACTCTTTACAATTGAGCCCTCTCAGGTTGTATACGCATTCCGCGCCGACGCGGGCGCCCCGCACGCAGCACGACCATCTGACCGCCCGCCCTGCGCTCAGATCTAGTCATCTACCTTAGTCATGTCTTTAGAATGCCGGCACGTCGATGAATACTAAGACAACTACGCATCACAGTGTATGCGACTGATCGTTCTTTGATTGACTGCTCCGGGGGCCGATGTTCTAATACGATCCACGGCGGGTGTATCCTAGGCACTGGGATCCGGAGCTCCTTGGAGCGTTGGCGACTCAGCGTGAGGGCGACGAGACACAGTTCTGTAGTGCCAATCAAACAGAGCTCAAACCCCCGAGTCCACTACCGCTTGTCCCGCCCCATCGAACCCCTATGGTATTCACTATATATGCATGGCAAGGACGCAGCATAATGATTAAACCATCACCGCTCTATGGGCACTCAAGGGAGTACCGTATAAGGCCGGTATGAGTAGGTATGTCCATAATATATATAAGTATGATATATGATAATATATATAAAGCTACGTATATACTTATACATATATATTAAGTAGTATATATCGGCGGTAGTGAGTACGTGATATAGGTTATAACAGTCCTATGCCCCGCATCGAAGCGGTTGTAACAGTTTCCGCTTAACCTCACTTGACCCTTCATTACACCATCATTGACTACGCCCATTTAACTCACTCTTTACGGAGATGCCCAAAGCAGATCGGACTTCTGAGATGCAGTGGGGGAGTGTGGCGGCGCCGCTCGGGCCCTGCCCGCAAAGCCAAGGGGCCGTCGGGTGAGGCTTGGCGGATTTTCTATAGACCGCCCGGTGTACTCGCCCTCCACCTCCGGTCGCGTGCGCACCGGGGCCGCGCCCGGGCCGGGCGGGCGGGGCCGGGGCTACACAGTCTACCCCATTTTGCTCGGGGTAGAGCTGTATTATTGGATCGTGTGGGACGCCCCCTAGTTTTGAGAGAGATGAGAGTGGGCGGGGCGGGCCGTGCGGGGGGCCGCGGGTGGCGTACTCGTGCACGGGGTTTCGCGCCTAGTGCCATTGCGATGGTGGGGGCGCCCCCAGTGTAAAGAGTGCGCATGCTCGTCGAATTCTAATTGCTAGAAAATTGCATTGTATGTATCTTACACTTTTACAGTGACATCTTCATGAGATTCAAATTTTGGACGGTAACACCCTTTCACATTATGATAACTAACCTAATCATTTCTATTAAGTAGTGCGCCCAAGGATACGAGCAACATCGGCGTCCCAATAAAAGCCAAGGGTGCTGGGGCCCTAACCCTCACCCTAGACCATTAACCCTAACGCCGTGAGTCTATAATTGCATATAATTTATATGTATATTGATGGTAACTGACCACCTTGGTCTTCTATTGCGCGACCATGCATGGGCATGTTCTCTATCTTGACAACCGGCCACCAAGGTCCGCTAGAAGATGTGTTTATCAAGCAATGGCAATTTGATCGATGAACTAAACTTGCCGTTCAGTCGGCGAAGACCAACATGGATAATTATTGATAGACTCCTGCATAATATTCATTATTATCAACTCTTAAGGCAATATCTAGCCGTTCTCCAAGCGACCATGCACCATTGAGCCGGGTCCGATTCCGCCACAGAGTAGGCCGTTGTTCCCCAGCCATGACATACCAGTGTCATTATTTTTTTAATTAGCAACAATACTGATACCACGGAGTCAGTCATCCACAGGCCACTTGAAGCGTCTCTCACACCGACTTGTAATCTGCCCGTAAACACACGGCCGCCCCATTCGTGGCGCGGCACAACTCGACACATTATACGCTTAGTTTAGTGTGTCAGGCTGGTGACGCGCGAATGGCGGCCGGCGGCGATGTGTTTACAGTTGAAACGCTCACGTGCCTGGGGCCATAATGTAGTACGAGTAGTAGTAGTTATGGTTGCTTGCCGCTGGAGCAGCGGCTCTCAGTGTCCCCCAGGTGTCGAGCTGCGCCGAACGTGGGCCGGCGTGTAGCTGGGGGGGGTGGCCGGGGGGGGCGGGACGTATACCCGGAACGTGGCCCTATGCTGGTACTATCTAATATGCCGCTCGCCAGCGTAGCCTCGCCAGGGCGCGGATGCCCCCAGGATTTTGTCTAGGGGCTGGGGGGGGTGGCAGGTGGGAAGAGCACTGTGCGAGATTCTTTGAGGGGCGGCAGACCTGAAGCCGGTGGCCGGGCGGCGGCCAGCCGCTCCGGTGCGCGACGGACCGCAGGGTGCGCAAGGAACCCGGGTCGCCGGGGGTCCGCGGCGCGGCCCTCCCAGAACACTTCCTTCAGAGAGCACCAATGCAGCGGAGCTGGGCCGTCTTGTTCTTCAGTCGGGCGAGGTTGTCTCCCGGAGGGCGCGGAGTGGAGTGAGGTCCGTGCGCAACATCTGTTTGTACTGTCGAAGTCTTGTCCATAGCAAGTGTAGTGGAAACAGACATATTCCAGGTAGCAACGGCAAACAGGTCCACGAAAAGCCACAAACAACCCGGATCACGACTTGCTTGGAAAGTATGGACTGGCTCCGATCGGCAGAGCGACAAGGACCAATACTGAGGTACCCGGTGAAGACTCAAACTGCGGACTAGCCCGTGGATAGTTTGAAGCACGACTTAGTATTACAATAAGAAAATTGAAATCAGTATACAGTGTACTAATTTTTTATTATTTAGTGCTTTCCGTGTTCACTACCAGGTTTACTATAAAACTTGCGAACTTCAACTTGAATGTTCAAACGACTCGCGCGCCACCCCGCCTGCGCACTGATAGGTCATCTGCCTACTTAAGGAATTGCATTTACTCACGTTGATTTACTATTGCCACACCGGCCCGCGGTCCTACAGAAGGTGTAGCGCGCCGGCGCGCCTACCAACCCGCTAACCCGAAGACTTGGAGCGGCCAGCGGGCTGAGGGGGCGGGCACAGGGCGGGGTCTGGGGTCAAGAAGGGAATTTGAAGATTCGACTGCGGCGCTCAGGATGCGGTGTGTGTGGCGTGCGGGGGGGGCGGGGGGGGGAGGCGAGGCTGGGCGGCGGGTCCGGCAGGCCGCCGGCTGGGACGCCCCCCCCGTACACGCCCTGTGCGCCAGTAGTTACTGGTACTGTTTGAGCCAGAGAGTGTTGAGACCAAGGATGAGGTGTTGGGTCGTGTGCTTGCAGAGGTGGTAGGAGAATGGAGATCAGCAACTAGTACATACACTAAAGTAGTTCTAAGCTAAAATAATGCCAACAAGATCAACAGTCGAAACTATTTCAGAATTGAATAATTGATGAAGCTAAGAATTAGGAGGAGGGGTTAGGTACGCCAGGATTCGACGGCCTACCCCAGTCTACTAACGCAATCAACCCGTGTCAGGTCGCGCGCATCTAGTCGCGCTGCAGAACACAGTCGGCGTGCGGACGCCGTCCCGCCCTAAACAAATCCGGGCAACAACATCAACTTTATTTTCGGGGTGAGTAGTTTTTGCTTCTGTCTTATTAGGTATAGAAGTCTTAGTACTCATTCTTTTGATAAAAATTGGTGGGAGATGAAAGAGGGGAAATTTCGCTTTCTGTTCCTATAAAGAGAGGGCAACTCAAGAATTTTTAAGGGGGGGGTGCGCTAACCCCCCTGCCACCCCCTCCCCCGCGCTGTGGCGGAGTTGCGGGGCCGGCGGGTGCTGGCTCGCGCTACTCGACTAACGAGTCTAGCGGCAGTCGCCTACGCCTACCCCTACCCAACTCTGAACCATATCATGAATAGCTTTCCAGGCGACGTCTCGGTATACCGGGACCGTACCCAGGGAACGTTCTGGCCGGGGTGGAGTACCATGGGGGGACATAGCACCCTCATGAGCGTTCTTGCCACGTTGAACACTGAGCCCATACTTCATTTTTTCGTAACACTATAGCAGTACCAAGCAGTATAATGATTACCTAATACAGAGGATGGTAGTTTTATCGATCCTGAACATATGCAGGGTGCATGTCGGGGTTCGAGTGCATGCCGTCATTTATAGGGATTTATTAATGCACATGAAAGGGCTCAAGTACATTGCCTAAATATGAGATTGCCCAGAAAGTGCCTTTTTTGTCCATTTGCAGCTGTGGCTAATCTTGCTCTTTCATATATAATTATATAATATATATATATATATATATACTGTACGATTGTAGGTGGCATTGTTATAATAGTCAAGACAACCACAGCAGAATGGCAGAGGTCGAAGAACCATCAGAACACACCTACATGATAAGGCCAAACTTCCAACACAAGTAAATTGGCTGAGAGAGCTTTTAGCATTATTAGTAAATTATTTATGCTACATACCCATTTTGATTTGTTCAGTTTTAATTCTAAAGAAATAAGTGTTTAGTTTCAAAGCATGCATCGTGATTGGTAAGTGCATGTTCTTATTATTTTAGTTTCTTGTGGTTTGAATGTTTTAGTTTTACTAAAGTAAAGATCTTGTGATCTAAATTTCAAGTAAATTCTTTGTAGATTCAGACCAATTGCTGTAAAGGATTGCATACATGAGATCCTAAGAAATGAACTTGCTGGTAAAGAGTATGACCCAGAAGAGGTTTCAGAACTGACTAAGCAACTTTCCACCGAGATTAAGGAGAAGTTGAAAGGTATGTATTTAATATAGCAGGGGCAATCCATAGATTTATTCAATTATCTTGACACTATGATACTCGTTTGACATTAGGAATACATGTAGGTTGATGTGTTATGCATGGGTTAGCAGAGTAGTTATTGATATCACATCCTTGTGTATTAGCAGGGAATGGTATTCACTAGTTTGTAGAGTATTCTCAATGTCTTCCCTAGCTATGGCAATACGATGTCAATATCTTTGTGCCTGATAATTGCTTCAAAGTAGTGTTCATGAAACGAGACATGTTTGTTTGTGGTAGATGCTTTTTGTAGGTGGTAGGCAAATAATAAATATATGGGTTGTTTATGCACAAACTACGTAATGTCTACGTAGAGTTATCTGTAAGACCATAAACATAGATAGCTACACGATATGATCGTGATCGTGGTCATGCTAATCAAAATATATATGTCGGCTGTAGTTATAAAATACATGTTTATATGTTTGCAATTGTTTCAGAACTGGAGTATGAGAGATACAAAATTGTTGTGCAAGTGATAATTGGAGAACAAAGGGGAGAAGGAGTGAAGTAAGTGAAATAATCCTATCTGTCAACATTTTGTTCACATATACTGCACGCACGCATGCACGCAGCCAGGCACGCACATACATTTAGTTAGTTATTTGTTTATTTATTTATATACTTATCTCTTCCTGTTAGGGTTGCAAGCCGATGTTTCTGGGACTGTGATACAGATAACTATGCACAAGATGTGTATATGAATGTAGGTATCAAGTCAAGTTACCTACACTATCACATAATGGACACAATGTACATGTGTATCCTTAGCAGCAAGCTAAAAATTTATTATAATAAATTCATCCGATGGCAAATGTATAAATTTAATACAGTAATACTAGCTAAGCATCAGCTTCTTTACGTAACAGATATCTAGTTAATTTTTTTTTATTCCATACGTTTATTGTAACATAGGTTTATATCGATTTATTGCCAATCTTACCTTCACTTTCTCTATCTGCAGGACACTCTTTTCTGTGTAGCAGCAGCATTTGGTGTGTACTACTACTGAGGTTGGTCTTCTCACAAGCCTTTCAAAGCAGTTGCATGCACCTGGACAGCTCATCTTGTGTGTGAGATCCACTGCTCAGCATTGGGGCAGCAACAGGTATAGCTGTGTCCATTTCAGGTATAGGAGCACCATTCTTCAACGTCTGAAACGCATAGCCTGTTACTACACCGTGATACGCTGGTAGCAGACTAAATTCCGTCCAATTCATTCTATAGTATAGGGTTATCTTATATTTACTGTTTATTATGCACGTGTTTGTGTTGCAGTTAGTTCGTAATTAGTGTACTGTAATTTTTGCTGTAAAGTTTTTTATTAGAAAATAATTAGAGCTGGCTAAGATGTATGTGTATAAAGGTTAAATCTTATATGCATGAGAGACCTTCATGTTTTGAGAAATTTTGTTGCCAACATTGTTTCCATGTTCTTATATGTCTACACTTGCGAAAAATGTTGCTAAACGAATAAGACATAATACAAAAGAGACGAAGACAGCTTAGTTCTACACGAATTTTATTTTATCACAATATGGTACAGTTTAAATATATTACACTACACTCCCTTCAGTAAGGAACAACAAAAGCACTGAGGGTGTGCGTAGGATTTCAGTGGATATACGCGAGACTGGTAATATTGTTGACGGCCAACGGAAATAAATCTACAAGACATTCCAAGTAAAAATATATATATGGGGCTGGCTTCATTGCAGCTAGTAATCTCTCACCGACTACACAGCTTGTACAAAATCTGGCGCGGCCAAGCATGCGGCCCAACCGCGCGTTTCTCACTACTGTGAAACGTCACTAACACCGAAGCAACTTCAGCCTCTGAAAAGCCGTCAAGCAACATTGAAATATCATCAATAGGGCGTGTCCAGAACTGGGACGTCATTTCAATAATGCTTACTTCACATGACTCACTTGAAAATGTGCTTGCAAATTCCCCCCCACGAGAAAGCGAGGACCAGTACAAGTCGCAGACTTTAGTTAACTACCACCTATGTTTATATATTCCATGAGCAAGAGATATAAACAGAATTCTATAGCTATGAGAACTCTTTGCTGAATACGTACACTCAGTGCTGACATCTCCATCTACTGCTGCCCAGTCCCTCCCTTTAGCATGACGGTGCTGCAATTACCATTTGCATATATTCAGGTGTTGTCGTTTTTTTTTACAAATGTGGCTTCTAGCTTTTATCGGAGAAATATGCAAATTAACACTAGTAACATGAAGTGTTCCACTCACGGGTGCACAGCCTTTTCTATGTATTGACTAGCCATTCAAAATTTAGGTGACTAAACCTGAAGATAAGGCTAATCAGATTGGAGTTTGCATATGTCTGATTATGCATCAGTGAGTGCAAGTTTTCATAATTTAGCATCCACACATTTGCCCATTTCGAAGGTGCTATTACTGAATGAGACAACACAAAACTGCATATACAAAATCAATGTGTAACGACAAAAAGAAGACTTAATAATATGTACAGAAGCAGGAAACCAATCACCACCATGGTCTTGCCACAACACTGTGAACTTTACAATCATTGAATTTATATTTAACAATAGTGGAGTGCAATATCACATACCATTTAAGATGCCTGCAATGGGATTACCTCCAAAATGTGGACTCGACTGTCTTGAACTTCATCCACTCTTTATATGCAGATTATTATTGAACTCAATACGTCCAGTTGCGCAAAACAGCACTGACACATGTATCATAGCTTTGCCACTGGAACTGTTGCACCGGGCAAACATGTCTCGGTTGTTAAAAATACCCATTGCAGCAAAACCCTGCTGGCAGAACACAACACGAAGCTAGTTTGTCTACAAGTTGTTTCCAAATACGGCGTCGGCAAAATATATGTACAAAGGTTGCCACCACCACGTGTTGTCAACTGATTTACCATTGAGAATTACACTTCCTCACAACGTCTAATAAGCTAATGTAAAAATCCGTCGGCAGACAAGTTGCCTTCAAATGGCTGGACTGATAAATAAATTGATAATGCTACCACGTATTCTGGTACAAATAAGCATTGCCTGTACTCTTCATGTCACAAGAGGGTATTCCACACTCATCAACTGTACAAACTTGCTAGTCGAGCACGGCTAACATGGCTCTGCTTCACTGAAAATTCTACATCTATTAGGTTAGTCTTTTAAAAATATAGTTGACGCTGCTTGCTCTTCTACATCTGATTAAGATGCCAAATATACCCTTCACTTTCCTTACAAAATGTTACCAGATGGGTTGAATTTCAATTTGTACAATGACAATTTCGTGAATAGATCATTCTTACCCCTACAATACTACACGGGGCAAAAGACCTATTATGACCTGGCAGCCTTCAAGATATTTCTATGCTGGAGCATAGGGCATAAATGCAAGGGCCAAACCAAGACATCTTAGACAAAATAAACTTGCTCTACGGGTGAGCTTTTCATAGCAAGGCAATCTACATGCTAGTAGGTGGTAGATAGTGAGCACACAATCGGCTTTAATCAGAAATTGTTTTATCACCAATTGATTCGATAATCAACGTTTGTTTACTTAGCATCTGTTGCTTGAGAGGATTCACATGAATTGTTTTTCCATTACGGACGTTTTAGTATTTAGCTTTGAGCATTATCTGAACTCTGACCAACAGAGATAGATGAGAGAAAGAAAGAGTGAGATGGAGAGGGTGGGATGGAGTTAGCAAGGGAGGGAGGGAGTGAGAGAGAGAGAGCAAGAGCAGGAATGCGATTTATGACTGGGTATTATAAAGCGAGCAAGTGTGAAGACCTTGTTCCAATATCAGCACTCGGATACATGCCTAGATCAATTAAAGCTTCTTGCGATAGTGCATTTACGTAAATATGTGTAAGTCGACGAAAATTTCATGAACGAAACGCCATACTTTAAAATAGCATCACTCTGCAACGTCTCTGCCTGTTACACCCATGTTCAATGTACACTGCCAACTCTGACTACCCCTCCATGGGAGAGGATTCGATTGCTTCGGTGCTGCCTAATCTCCTTTCATACACCTCACAGTAACGATGTGATGGCAATTAGAATGGATGAGGAAGGCACAGCATCCGACATGACGGGACGCATCTCACGCTACGTATTTGTACATGTTGGAGTTGTCCTTGTCCCTCTCCATGTAATCTCTGTCAATGAGGCTCTCGATTCTCTTTTTCAAATCTCCCGGCTGCACAAACAGACAAGAAAAGACATTGCAAATAGTCAAATACATGAATTTGGTGGACACCCAAAACAAGCAAAAATGCTCAAAAACAAAATCCGTTTGAAGGACGTGTAGTGATAGGAAGGCCAGGTTGGAAGAACATGGATTGATACATCACAGAGCAGTGTAACGTTGGATAAATCACAATCTTCGCACAATTTTAACAAGTACGTTTTGCAACGCAAAACATTGATACTGATGATGCCGTACGTACCTTAACTGGGAATTTGAGCTGCTCATACAGTTCGGACACAAGCAGGGTGTGGCTGAGTGTCTTGCGAGTCTTCATGATGCGCACGATGGCAGCGTCTATCTGGTACTGTCTGTCTTGAAACACTCGCTCCTGGGTGCTGATCTGCTCCTCAGCCTGGTAATTAACAGCGTGCTCATTAATAAGCTTCACTGACATTAACTGACAGAGAAAATGATACTATCAAATATATATATAGAGAGAGTGAACATGAAGGTGAGAGGCAGAAGGGAAGAGAGAGAGAGAGAGAGAAAGGGGGGCAGAGGGAAAGGGAGAGAGGGGGCAGAGGGGAGGGGGGGGGAGGAAAGCAGCACAAAGCAATAGAGAGGGGCAATAAGTGTAAGAGCTGCCATCGAAATAATAACTACAGTCCTTTCACAAGTCCTTTTTCATATACCTTAGTCCCTTTTCAATTACCTGTTAGTCATACGGGTACTGATAATTAGTCACAATATAATGAACTTGTGTGTAGACATACTTACTGTTTCTTTCATTTGGATTTGATTGATTTTAATCCTGAAGTATTTGTTTTTAAATTCGTTATTGAAAACAAACTTGTCCCCATCCTCCACATCTTTTCCCTACAATGCAAAAAACAAACAGTTCACAATAACGTTACTCACACCTCATTGGTTTCTGTTATAACTGGTCCACTCCGAAAATCATTATTAATATAGTCGACACAGTAGTAGCATATAGAGTACCGAAGTGATGACGTCACGGTGGCATGACAACGAACCTACTGGTTCTACACAATCATATGCTCTGGTAACATTAACTGCGTGTCGTGTTTTGTACCCGATTGTAACCATCATTCTGAGAGTCTTTTTTTTTTAATTCAGTAAATATTGTAAGATCGACTTGCTACCGATGCTTTACCGCTGTCTGCAGCGCACACACTCGTGTTTTACGTACGCACAATATTTTCACGCAGTTAATGTTATGGAGCCAGTGGCTTGTGTAGAACCAGCCCGTACGTTGTCTTGCCAACGTGACGTCACACTTCGGTACTCTATAGAACACGTTCTTATTTTGCAAAAAAAAAGCAAATACACAATACATTTACAGAATATCGAAGCCACTTTAACAAATGTTCACGTTACCACAACAACATATACGAGTTGAAATGGCTTGCTTACCCTTGGCACTTTCTGGATAACTCTGGCTTTTCCACAGGCTAATGACTGAAGTGTTCGTCTCAGCTCAGTGTCCTCTGAAGAGTGTAAATACAAGTCGGTCGCGTCACACGACTGACAATACAAATACGCAGAGCAACGGCAATGCATTAATTCTCTACAATTCTTTTAGATGCTATGAATTCCCCAAACCATATTTTCCTTCACCGTACCCGTCTACAACCCATGTGTGTGTCTCCTGTCTCTCTGGCCTTCAGATGTCATGCTCTTATTCTACTAGTTTCCCTACTCGTGGCCCAACTAGATTTCTTCTACTTCACGGTCTTCCTCCTGTCTTTAAGCATTTTCGTTTGTCTACCTGCCTTCTTTCAGGCCTAACCTCACCCTGCATGCTATCTAGGTACTATTTCTTCCTTATCATCCTAGCTACCCTTAAACTGCTCTAGCCTTTCCCCCCCAAACTACGATTGTTCTTCTCCTACCTCTGCACTCATCTCATGTGCCTGCCCACTTCTTTGACATACACAGTTTCACTACTCCTATCTATACTTCTTTTAATTCAACTACTCTTTTCGCACTGCCATGATTCTAATCTAGGACGTGTTCATGACTATGCGTTCTGAAATATTTCACGCTACCGCACCATCTGCGACCCCTCTAACTCTTTGACATACACAGTTTCACTACTCCTATCTATACTCCTTCTAATTCACTTCTATCAAACTACTCGTTTTGTACTGCCATGATTCTTATCTAGAACGTCTTGTTGACAATGCGTTATGAAATATTTCATGCTACCGTGCCATCTGCGACCCTCGCTGCTTCTTAAATTGGTGAATGGTTCACCCAAGGGTAAATGAAACTTACCACAAACACAAGTAAATTTAATCGCGGGTGAATAAAATTGTGTGATAAAGACTCGAGGGTGAATGAAACCAAGATAGTTTAAGAAGCACTGCTCTAGCGTACCTATGCCAGTCTGATGAGCGATGTCCTCTAGTGCCAGCTCCTCTGTGCCGTTAAACAGCAGCAGCGTCAACGTTTGAAACAAGGAAACCTGAAGCTCCTTCGCTCCCTGGAAAAGATGACGGCAGCAGCTGCATGAAGTAATAGATCGGCAAGGTCTTGCCAATTTCCTATGTAATTAATTTAATTCTTGCAGTAATGAAAAATGGTTGTCGTGCAATTAGTACTCTACAAATAATTAGTAATTATGCATTATAACAGCAGTCGTTTCAAGCTGCATTGTTTGGAAAGACATTAATGATTAATCATATATATACATATATACATGAATAACGAGACTATGGTGCGACTACAATTACATGCTGATATATATACAGAAAACCTACAGCACTAAAGCTTGCTTTGAGCACACAATGTCCTAGTGTTGGCTGCCACTGTAGCTTGCGTCCAGAGTGCTTTGCCAGATAGAACTTCTTAAATATTTCTTGGTATGAGACCATCTGAAAAATTGTTAATTGTATACTTATTTGCATCAAACCTTTACACAACATGCAACTAAGTACAGTACTACAAATATCGTTCAACAAAAAAGTAGTGTACATTTATAAATTATAATTGCAACAGTGCCTGCAACAATAACCATGTATCTGCAGTTGGTGCTATATTCAACGGTAACTATAACCTATTCTCGGTTACTAGGTGATAGACAGCAATACCAATCACGATCCTCGAATTCTTTCTAATGTAAACCCGTTGAAGTGCGGACTTAATTTGCGACCGAGTAAAGTAGCAGGCTGCACTGTACTGACCTCTGGTGGCATGTGTACCTCCACGGGAACATATGTTGGCCAATAGCCCATCGTCAATATGTTCACTGTAAGGTCTATGTTATCGGGTGACGATATATTCTGCAGATGCTACGAAGAAAAGCGATGGCAAATGAAGTGAGTGTTGATCATAGATTACTGAGTGCTCAGAGAAGAAGATAACAAGAGAAGTCGGCAAGGTTACAAAAACAGTATGAAAATATTGAGTTCGACATATATTTTCCCATTCTCGTGTTTCAGTGGCTCTGCAGTAACATTACTAACTGATATACCTAATGATGTAATGACTAATCTGCAGATTATGAAGAAAATAATGCTATCATTATGTTAGGAAATGCGACATGATGCAACGTAACATACAAGTACTGAATACTTGTCTCACAATCAACCCTGCGAATGCAAGCCCTTACAGTGAATTTTACCACACCCACCTGTTTGAATGCAATATTAATGTCCCTGGATAGCTCCATGTCCTTGAACATCCCTTCCAGCTTGCTCGTGAAACCACCACCACATTCTGCAAGCAAGTGTGACTCACATAAGCATATTAATGAAACAACGTTTAAAAGAATTCAATGTACATTTTATATTAGACTCCTCGGAAAGATTCCTTCTTGGAAAAAGTACTTTGGCATCACCAATACCTCATACTTCATTCAATACTTGGCATCTATTGAAGCTCAAAAGGCCTGTCAACAGGCCTATACGACCAATTCCACATCTTTATATTAAAGACTTTACTATCAGTTCGATACATTACAACATTATGTGAGAATTTGAATGGCCTCAAATAAGACACTGGTATATCAAACATTTAAAGCCAAACTAACTTTTGCTATCAGCTTATCTGTTCATAATGTGCTTACTCTATAGCAAATAATTACAGCCGATGTAGTAAAACGGAACTATACGACCAGCCGCACAGAGCGGCATGTGTCAGAGTAGGTAAGGTAAGCTTTCCATCAGGGCTCAGACCCAATAGTACTCATCATTCACATCACAACCTCTTTATTTTATCAATACCATTAAGAGTTTAGTTAATCAGCTGCGAGGAAAGTCTCGCATGATTCTCACATTCGAGATTCTGTGTGACATAGTTAGACATGTTTATATAACATCCCCAGTAGAATCCTGTGTATCTAAAATCATTAGTAAAAGTAAACTCAAGGCACAACAGCGAAAGCTCTTTTAATAAATTGTTTAAAAGATCGTTTCGATAAGAATCAATAACTAGTGAGAAAAAACATGTGGATAATAGCACTAGGCCACAATTAAAAAAAATCTTTGTTTGCCCTCAACCGACCCAGGCTGAAAAGTTTGGGTAGGTAGGTAGGCTTCTTTTTTTTACAAATTCAGCATGATGTCTACATGCTCGGGTGTGCTTGTGTGGAGATACCTTTTATGTTAAATGTTTGTTTTGCTTGGTACATATAATGTATTGCCTACAGATTTATATAATGTATTGTACAGTGATACAATTTGTTTAAAAAAAAATGGGAAAGGTCAATAAAATTATTTGGCCGGTCGGTCGGGTGAGGGCAAACAAACAATATTTTTATTATGGCCTTAGGTATCCATGTTGTGCCCAAACTTGGAATCTTGCACAAACTTGGAATTTCAGCTAATTATTGTTGTATTATGGCCTTAGGTATCCACGGTCTTGATAGCATTGTAGGATAGGTATGTTATCCACGCATATACCTATAATCTACCACATACACAAACCTTGTTTCAACTTGGACAGCATGGATTTCTCTGCATCCACAGAAGCACTTTTTCTACAAAAGTCTCTTTGCAAGATCCTTTTGTAAAATGCTTCGAAAACATCTTTGCCTGCAAAGCACGACAAAATTCGTATGATTATTATGAGAATAGATAGAAAGAAACACAAATTATGAGACATCATTGGTAACGAAAGAGCCAGCAGAGAGCGTCTGCTCATCTGAGTCTGTATGCTAACGATTATAAAACGTCAAAATTTCCAAGTCGTGGCGTGTACCAAATTGTTAGGCGGCAGATATGCAGACACGCCAGTTCGTACACATCATTGTTAGGACAGGGGAGGGGAAGGGGGAGGGTGGGGGGAAGGGGCTCTAAATAGCAATAAGCAGTTCGACTCCTCCTGTTAACAGTCAAGCAATGCCATGTTTAACCCTCCTCTTGAGGGTCAAAAAGGTATCCGACACTTACCTATTCGCAATGTCAGGCAAAGGGAGCAAGTTTCATGGTGCCTTTCAATAAGCCATAAAAATGCTAGGTCGAGACCCGCTGAAACAAAAAAAGTTTTCACATCGCTCCGTCAGAGCCATTCGGTCTCAGAGAAAATGTCCTAAAATCTGCGCCTGTGCGCATTGACTTTGACCTGTGACGCTCAATTTTCGGCGCAGTGATCGGCTTTTCCTACCATGGATCTGATACACCGACTATCACGGAGCCTAGGTCGAGCCGTTTAGATTTGTGCCCGGCAATTGCTGCATTATGCCTCCGCTTAACCTTAAGTCTAAGGAGTGAAGTTCGCCCTTCTTTTACACCTCTTGACCTTTGACGGCTTTGCCCCAGCTTCGACATCGCAAACCGTTTTGAGCGATACCCCCATCATACGACCCAAATGATCGTGACCTGTTACGTCGAGCGTGTTAAGATTGTGTGCCCAAACTGTTGACGGACGGGACAGGACGGACGGACAGGACCGGACGGACGCACGGACGAACGACGGACGATCATGCGATTCTTACAAGCTGCATCTGACTATGTCAGATGAGGCTTAATAAAAGCAACCCAGCAGGAGGAGCACCAATCTCTACTTGATGCACAAAACATACATGCGACGTGACGTGTGCACATCCACTCCATATTAGCAGATATTGCAAAGAAATGTTTGAATGCATTCAGAATTTGGCAAATCAGTCTATATTAATTCGTTGAAATTAGTTAAAAGTTTAATCAAAAGTAAATAATGTAATAAACACCTAGTGAGTAGTCATGACACGATGAGAGAAACACCGTACACTCACCATGTATAAATCGAAATATCACCATGATCTTATCAAGCAATCGCTCCAACTCCTCCTCCGTCGCCTCTTTGTTTCCAGCTCGCAGCTTTGAGTCGACGAATTTGGCTGAAATACAACGTTCATCAACTGTAGCTAAACTACATTGTTGTACGAGCACAATCACTCTTGATAGACAGTCAATAGTTGTAAATTGAATTACATTTTTGCTGTAATTGTTACTGACATTTCAGGTCATAATATGCTATCAACCGCAAACTCCTAACACAGCATCACAAACAAAAACAACAAGGCCGGCAGAGCGACTAGGCGCTCACTGACGTCGTACTGTAGCCAGGTATTCTTCGAATAAAACTCACTGCAACTGCGAATCAAGTGCGCCCTGATCCCGCCACCGCGTTCACGCGACTCAAGCATATATCTCTAGGATACTACTAATACAGATTAAAATCTATGATAGGCCTTTGCTATGCCCTACTGTAGTAGCAGTAATAAAAGATACAGCTGTGTTAACTTTAATGACTTCGCTATATTAACATGTTATCATGGATAGTAATCGCGTCGAGCGCAGAGCTAGTGTGGTGGCTGGGGTAGGTGGGGAGGGTGGGAGGAGTGGGAGGGGCGGTGGCGGGAAAGGGCGGGTGAACGGGGGCTCTAATAGGCAAAAAGCAGTTGCAGTTCCTTTGTTAACAGTCAACAATCCATGTTAACCATCCCTCTTGCAGGTCAAAAAGTATCTGACACCTTACTGTTTCACGTCAGCGGAATAGCCAAATTTCATGGCGTTTCAATAAATGATAAAAATGGAGGTCAAGCGGTGAAACAAAAAAGTTTTGCACTCGTTTGGTTAGACTGTCCTCAAGAAAATGTCTGATATCTGAGCCTTTCCCGCACACTGGCCCTTTGACGCTGTGACCTCCAATTTCGCACTGGTGAGTGGGTTTGCTTCCCCATCACACGTATACATCGAATATTAAGAGCGTAGGTCGAGCCGTTGAGATTTGTGCATGGCAATTCCGTATTTTCTCCTATACCTTAAGTTAAGAAATATTGGAATTGGGAAAAATTTGGGAAACATTCCGGCCTTCTATGACACAATCTTGAACCTTTGACCCATTGACCGCCAAATTGCCGACCATCTCGAGTCCTTTTCGGCGATCCCCCCCCCCCCATGTCCGCGAATAATCAAAGACGGTACTCGAGCGTTTAAGATTTGTGCCCAAGCTGTGACGGACGATCGGACAATCCATTCGCGATTCTAATAACCTCGTCTGACCTTCAGTCAGCCGTAGCGAAAAAAATACAAAACAGGAGCAAGTGAATAGGAATGGAATAAACTAAGACTGGCCAGGTCATACCAAAGACTTGAAAAATGGTACACACTGCTTCTCTGCTTAGCACTCGGCAAAAAGAGATAGAGTGTGAAAACGTATATATTAGCAGGAGTTGTGACCGCTAATGTTCTCCTAGCAATCGAAAAAGTCATGATGAGTAATACAACACGATTTTGGGCGCACCCGACGAATAATGAGGCAACCCGATAAATTATTATTATAATGCTCATTTTAGTATTGTCACATTTTAATGGAGGAAGAAATTTTGCAATGAACATTTTTTGCAGAAAAAATCTGAAATCTGAAATAGAGTAATGCGTAATGATAATACCGAGCATAAATACTGTTTGATCAGGACCACACTCTCGACCCAAGATGGCACAAGCATGCAACGCACCCACCCAGCGCCATCACTGGCTTGATCAGAGGACTGCAGACACAGACACACCGTGCACCGACACGTACGCACCTACTTACCACCCACCTCACACACGCACCACACATCACGCACCAACGCCATCAACCTCGCACGGCATGCACACACACAGCACACACACACAAACACGCACACACTCAACCCTCCCACGCACACCACAGCCCTCCCAACACATTTCAAACGCACGTACGACTCACGCACCACGACCCCCACCCCTCACCGCCATACACAGCACGCACGCACACACACACCGCGCCCTCCCACACACATTCACCACGCACACATCATCACGCACCACGCCACACACGCACGCACCACTCCGAGCAGCGCACGCAACGCACCGCACACACCTCGAAAGGCACACACACACACACAGACGTCCTCCCCATCAACACGCACGTCACGCACGCACGCACGCACCCAACGCACCGCAACGCACAGCACAGCGAGGGAGACAACGCACGCACGCACTTGCCACCAACACACAGCAGCACGTCCTCCCACACACATTGCAACACACACACCACACGCACACGCTCCTCCCACAAAACACACACACACCTAGAGCTCTGCTGTTGTTCAGCCGCTGGTTAATGAAGTACTCAAACGAGTCCTTCAGCGCGAGGATGAACTTCTCGTTGTTCTGGAAGCAGTCGGACACGATCGTGTCCAGCTTCTCCTTGAAGTCCAGCAGCTCCTGCACCATCGTCTTGTCCTTCTCCGGGTTGATGACGATCGCCCGTCCGCGTTTCTGTGAGATAGACAAATAGAGAGATAGAAAGAGAGAGAGAGAAGAGAGAGAGCGAGAGAGATATGAGTAGAGAGAGAGCGAGAGAGGGAGAGTAGAGGGAAGAGATATGAATAGAGATAGAGATAGGATAGAGATAGAGCACAAGAGACTAGTGAAAGAGAGAGAGAGAGAGAGTAGAGAGAGAGAGAGGGAGAATGAGAGAGAGAGAGAGAGAGAGAGAGAGGAGAGGAGAGAGAGAGAGAGCGGGGAGAGGGGAGGAGAGAGAGGTTGTGTGTGAGAGAAAGAGAAGGAGAGAGACGAGAGAGAGAAGAGAGAGAGAGAGAGACGTTGTGAAGTTCAGGTCATCATGCTGCACTGCAAGCTTCGCCCCGAGATCTTCACATCACGTTGCACGCTTCGCTGACGTCTTTGCACGCCGTGAACTGCTCACTGATCACCAGTAAAACTTTCAGCTAATTCCATGCTGACATGAAGATGGATCACTATGAAATAGAAAGTATGGAGAATGTAAGAAGCTTGTATGAACATTGGATAAAGGCCACGGACACGTACGCAATGCTTACGTTTGCAGACAAACCAAGTACATGCTCCCAACTTCCTATTTCACAGTGATTATTAAAGTTATTAAATAATAAACATGACACATTGACTGGTAATCGATGGATTACCTTCACGTAAGTGAATATGATTCACTATAGAATGGACAATATTGTACGAACATTGGATAAAAGCCACCATGGACAAGTACTCCTTACTTTCCATTTCACAGTGATTGATAAAGGTAGTAAAATAATTAAAGTGATACACTGGTGATCGACACGATACCTTCACGTAACTACTGAATCCTGCACACAGCTCATGCAGTCCATTCTTTACTCGGCTGAACAGCTGGTACATGAGAGTTAGGTCGCTCGTTCGATTTGCCTCCATCAAGTTGTCGAATCCTAAACCAAAGACAAACAACCTGAGTGAATGGTTCCGGTTATTTCAAATGACAATGTCCGTCTCTCAGTCAGGACACATCCTACAATCCATATAATGATTTCACTCAATGCATTACCTACCATCAAAATAATTCTCGAACATGTTGCTACAAAGATAGGCCAACAGACTGACAGTTCTGGGAAACATGCTAATTTAACTGCGACATGCTACTTTCACGCTACTTAAACTCACAGAATAAAATCTCTCGCAAACAAACAAACAAAGAAACAACAACAACAAGATATACAACTTATTAATTCAATGAAAGGGCACCAAAAGTTTAAAGTCTAATTACATTTAGATGATGCAATATATAATTTTAGACAGAAACACCAAGATTTTAATACCCCTGCCAGGATAAAAATAAAACAATAGTAAAACTAAAAATCATCATTAATCTAATGCAAACAGCATTTTGTAAATGTTCTACCTTTCTGAAGTATGCTGGATAGATGGTCACCAAGAAGTTGGTGCTCCACACAGGTGATCAGTGCTTTCCTGAATGAAATTCAATTGGTATTAAAAACGAGTGCTAATCACAACAGTCAACAACTCGATTCAGAAGTATTGACCATCAGTCAACATGACACATACATAACATATGATATGTAAAACGTTACGAAAAATATGCACTATGATTTTCCCAATCACTATGCAACAATATAAGACAAGATGGGATAAGATTGTACGAGATAAGGTAAGCCACACTAACATGACTAATTTCACATCGCATCACGACACATCTAGCCACACCCCATCCCACTGCACTGCACTGCACTGCACTACATCACGACGCGTTGCACGACGCAGGACACGACACGACCCAGAACGGCGCACGACATGACACGGCGCAGGACACGAGATGACACGACACAGTACACGACATAGGATGCGACATGACACGACACAGTACACGACATAGGATGCGACATGACACGGTATGGCGCACCGCACGACAGGACGCAATATATAATGTGCACGTCACGACATGGCACGACACAAGCCGGCACTATGCAGGAAACGGCACGGCACGACACAACACTGCACGCAGCAGGAAACGGCACGGCACGACACAACACTGCGCGCAGCAGGACACGACACGGCACGACACAACACTGCACGCAGCAGGACACGACACGGCATGGTGCATGACACAACACAGCGCACGACGCGACACAACACGACGCGTACTTGGTGCTCTGGTCGAGGTAGTGCAGCAGACGCTCGGTTTCCTCGTTCAGACGCTTGTCGACGTGCATCAGATACTCGGGCACGTCGCGCTCCTGCATCAGCTGCTGGCCCTCAGTGCGATACAGCTGGTTCGTCGCCTCGAGAAACTGCACCTCGAATACCTCGTGGTAGATCTGCGGGCACATGGTTAGTAGAGGGTGAACGGATCAGAAAGAAACTGTACCACATAGCACATGGTTAGCACAGGGTGAAGGAAGCAGAAAGAACTTCGAATACCTCGTGGTAGATCTGCGCACGCAGTCACATGAGCACATGGTTAGTACAGCGTGAAGGGAGCAGGAAGATGAAAGTGTCAATGACACTGTAGCTCACCACAAAAAAAGGACACAAATGAGTGAGTGAGAAAAAGTCAGTTTTAATTGAGCAACCATCGACGTACATTATAGAAACGAAGAGTATATATGGGAGTAACTCCCATTATATACTCTTGATAATTATATGGGTAATTTTTTATGTGAAAATAATAAATAATATTATAAATTATAAATAATTTATAAACCAAAATGAATCACAATTTGTGACGATAGATGGCGCTATACCCGCTTTGATGTTTCTTAGCATAAATCATTATTATATATCATAATAATAATAATATAATAATAATAGTATAAATCATAATATGTTCATAGCAGGAATTTTGCATTAAAGATATTGTCAATGAAATCTTGTAAAACGAACCAGACGAGTGTGACACCACAGACTGTTTGTTATCTGCATGTCTATATAATATGCTATATAATTGCCAAACCCTACCTAATTTGCATAAGAAAAATATCAAAACCCCTAGCCCTTATTCATTCACATACCAAAAATGAGCAAAATCCGTTGAACCTGAATTGACTAATGGCAATTCCCATTTTTGCCAAAAAATTAGCACGTAGAAACCAAAAAAAAACGCCTAGCACGTTTGGTTTCACAGGGTGAAGGGAGCAAAAAGAAAATTGTACCTCGAATACTACGTGGTAGATCTGCTTACATACACAAAATAGGGTGGCGGAGCGACAGCGCTCATCTTACGTCTACTGCGGTGACTCTGTGGTGAAGTGGTGGAATTCTAGTAAACCCTGTTAGTCCCAAATGTGTTCACATATGCGCCGAAACATTGGAAGGCACAGGGATGGTATCAGGAAACTTCTCGAAGGAATGTTCATTGGGATCGTTATGAAAGTTGCCACGAGATGGCGCGTACGTTTAAGTGTCTAATTAAAGATGGAAGCTCCCATCGTACGTAGTAGCAACAACTTTTTGCAAGACAGAATAGGTAAGCACTCATCCATTTCCCTACGCAAGCCTACAGGCTGAAATAGAGAGCTGCCACCTGTAACTAATTAACGTAGGTAAAAACTACACAGTACTATCACCACCACATGCACTGGCAGTGGCAGTGGCCACTGGCAGTGGCATAAGTTACATGTAACACACTGACAGTACAGAATGCCATAGAAATTATACGATTTAAGGAGCATAAACCTTCTTCAACCAAATTTAGCTTTTAAAATTTCACTGTGACATTGTAGCCTCATACGTCCAGGCATGTATAGATTCTATTAGCAAACCCGGCAGTCAAATTCTTTCTAACAGTAGACAAATCCATGTTTAACCCTCCTCTTGAGGTTCAAAAGGTTATCCGACACTTACTCTTCGCATGTCAGCGGAAAGTACACTTCATGGTCCTTTCAATAAAGTCATAAAAATGGTAGGTCACCGCTGAAACAAAAAAGTTGTTCAATCGCTCCGTCAGATCATGTCCTCAGAAAATGTCTAAAATCTGCCCTGTGACCTCCAATTTCGGCACAGTGATGGCTTTTCCTACCATGATGCTATACACCGACTATCACGAGCCTAGGTCGAGCCGTTTAGATTTGTGCCGCAATTTTGCATTTCCTCCCTATACCTTAAGTTAAGGAGGAAATGTTCCCCCTTCTTTTACACCTCTTGACCTTTGACCTTTGACCCCCAAGCTTCGACATCCCAACTCGTTTTCAGATTACCCCCCCACGTCCCGACTTTCGAATCCGTACCTCGAGCCGTTTAGATTTGTGCCCAACTGTTGACGGACGGACGGACGCACGGACGGACACACGGACGCACGCTCATGCGATTCTACAAGCTGCATCTGACTATGTCAGATGAGCTAAAAATGCACACATGTATACTTACTTGTAAGGGTAAACATTCACCTCCCTACTTCTCATACATACACCTACATGTAGGTGCGACTATGCACCCCTGCCAGCTTCTTACATGTATACCTTCTTGAACGAACTCACATTGAACTCTTGCCCGCTTCTTATACATATACCTACTTCTTAGTCTAACACTGTACTCTCACCGACTTCTTAGTCTGACACCGTACTCTCACCTGCTTCTTATACATATACCTACTTCTCAGTCTGACACCGTACTCTCACCTACTTCTTAGTCTGACACCGTACTCTCACCTGCTTCTTATACAAATACATACTTCTTAGTCTGACACCGTACTCTCACCTGCTTCTTATACAGATACCTACTTCTTAGTCTGACACCGTACTCTCACCTACTTTTTAGTCTGACACCGTACTCTCACCTGCTTCTTATATAGATACATACTTCTTAGTCTGACACCGTACTCTCACTTGCTTCTTATACATATAGCTACTTGCTAGTCTGACGCCACGGCTTCGGCTTGCTTCTCGTACGTATGCTTACTTGTAAGTCTGACAGCATTCGTAGCAGGCTCTTCAGAAGGCTCCTGTCTACGGCCTCGCCGTTTCGTTCGCTCTCGATGAGAAGGAGTAACCCGACGACAGTCCTATTCTGTACAGACCTGTTGCTGATGATATGAACTCTGAACAGTTCTAACCCCATGTCCCTGCAACACATGAAGCAGACAGCATTCGTTTTGTGACATCGGCTCCTCTGCTATGGCAAATACTCATCTCTCAGGGGTGACCTTGATAACGTACTTGTTTACTTTGACCTTGATCAAATTGCTCAAAAATTGTTAGATATAAATGTGGAGAATGCAAAAAACAACCGCAAATAAAATGGATGGTCCTTCATGAGCGTTCGCTTCACTCCGGAAGTATCTCAATCGCGCTACTATGGCTCGCTGGGGAAAATGCTCATAGTGTGATAAAACAGCGCTCTCACCCAATAGTTTGTCAATGTCAGTGGACACCGACTATGCCACTAAGAACTATAATGAATTATTTAGTGAACAACATTGAATGCTGTCGCACAACACTTGGAATATTCTTTATATGGATTTAAATCCAAACTATTAATAACCCCCCTTATGTAGTTAATCTGTAGCAAGGCATTGGTGTAGTCACTAGTCTTAAAGGACATTCACAAGAGAGGCGGCCACAATAATTAGTCAGTAGCAACTCTAGGGGATAGTGGAAACGCATGCAGATATGATGACGCAACCGGGAGAATTGGCGACTGGCCAGTAATCAGGTCCCATGTAGCAACCACCATTGCTGGTGTGTCACAAGCAAATTACAAAGCGAAGGAAAGCCTAGGTTATTGGGCAGGGAGAGAAAACTCCCATATATAAGGTAGAGGATGGAAGAAACCTGGGCTAGAAAGTGTGTAGTTTATATACTGGTTGAAGAGTGTAACAGTGCTGACGAAGAAATAAAAGCGATTCTCCTGTGACTGGTTGTTCAACTCTTACTATACAAGACTTTTCTTCCTTACAATCATTCAGTTAGTTTATATTACCATATAGATGGCATTGAAGAGTTCTGTAAGACGTAGGTCCTGTCCAAGAAGAGAAATATGCTTCTTATCATAATCTGTGATATTAAAAAAATGATGATTAGTTTGTTATTCACGAAAAACTCTTTAATTTCAAACTAAGTACAGTACTGTATTGCAAATATGTTACTTGTTCAAGGATTTCCAAATACACTGCTGCACAACCCTTACACATATACCCCCCCCCCAACCCAACAACAAGAACTGTTTAACCAGAATACACTCTCCCTAACACATTAATAAACATGTCCCAAATTCACACGTGAATGTAAACCGTTACTTAGCAATCATGCTCAAATAGACACAGAGATATTTTAAGAAACATTGATATAAAAGCAGATATAACTAGAAAGGCACTCGGGGAGTGCGAATCCTCCGCATACGCGATCACTACATCTGTGATATTTTGTAGGCTGAGGTTGCTA
>NW_014577124.1:50675-59165 GCF_000485595.1 Priapulus caudatus | reverse complement strand
AGGCCGAGTTATACAGCAGAAGGGAAATATGATCAAGGGGAAGGTAAGCTCAATGTCAAATAAAGGTTGCAGTGACCTAGTTTCGGTAAGCGACACACCTTCTCCCCAAGATGTGTAAGTATACAAAGTTTGCTTGCGCTAGGTCAATTAGAGGCCGAGTTATACAGCAGAAGGGAAATATGATCAAGGGGAAGGTAAGCTCAATGTCAAATAAAGGATGCAGTGACCTGGTTTTGGTACGCGACACACCTTCTCCCCAAGATGTGTAAGTATACGAGGTTTGCTTGCGCTAGGTCAATTAGGGGCCTCATTATAGAGCGGAAGGAAAATATGATGAAGGTCAATGTCAAATAAAGGTTGCAGTGACCTGGTTTCGGTATGCAACACACCTTCTTCCCAAGATGTGTAAGTATACCAAGTTTGGTCGTGCTAGGTCAATTAGGAGCCAAGTTATAGAGCAGAAAGGAAATATGATCAAGGTCAAGGTCAAGGTCAAATAAAAGCCGCAGTGACGTGGTTTTGGTCTGCGACACACATTCTCCCCAAGATGTGTAAGTATACCAAGTTTGATAGTGCTAGGTATATTAGGGGCCGAGTTATAGAGCGGAAGGGAAATATAATCAATGTCAAGGTCAAATAAAGGTCGCAGTAACCTGGTTTTAGTACGCGACACACCTTCTCCCCAAGATGTGTAAGTATACCAAGTTTGGTAGCACTAGGTCAATTAGGGGCCGAGTTATAGAGCCGAAGGGAAATATAATCAATGTCAAGGTCAAATAAAGGTCGCAGTAACCTGGTTTTGGTATGCTGCACACCTTCTCCCCAAGATGTGTAAGTATACCAAGTTTGGTAGCGCTAGGTCAATTAGGGGCCGAGATATAGAGCGGAAGGGAAATATGATCAAGGTCAATGTCAAGGTAAAATAAAGGTCGCAGTGACCTGGTTTTGGTACGCGACATACCTTCTCCCCAAGATGTGTAAGTATACCAAGTTTGGTAGCGCTAGGTCAATTACGGGCAGAGTTATAGAGCGGAAGGGAAATATGATCACAGTCAAGGTAAAGGTCAAATAAAAGTCGTAGTGACCTGGTTTTGGTTCGCTGCGCATCTTCTCCCCAAGATGTGTAAGTAGACTATGTTTGGACACGCTAGGTCAATTAGGGATCGAGTTATAGAGCGAAAGGGAAAGTGTCTGCGGCGGCAGCGGCTGGACAGACATGAAACCATAGTATCCCCGCCGACTTCGTCGCGGGGGATACAATAATTATTTATAGTTGGCTATGTCAGAGTAGCAGAGTTCTGCCCACGGTGGGCGGCAGTGGGCGGGTGTGCCCACTCTCTCTCTTTAAGATGCGGCACAAAGTTACTTTTTAAAAAACAACTTATATCCTCACAGCAAGGTGCATCACAATCAATGGTCCTAGCTATTAATCCCACTAAACAAATATTTAACATTTTTTATATCAACTTTTTATTAATATTATTTTTTATAAATCCTGACAAACGAGAAATGGCATGTTGCATTATTAAACTATGCTTAAAATAAAAACGATGATGAAAATGATTGCTGTCATGGGGCTTTAACACTAAAGAACCAGGTGCGTAGCTGCCTAAGTTTAGGCAAAAAGGCATGTGCCTGCACATCATTTTCAAAAAAATGGTTAAACAAATTATGTCAAAAAGAATTTTTACAATATACACGAAACAACATACATAAATAATATACATAAAAAAGATATGCCCCACTCCACACTATAGTGTGTTCTATTCTAGTTCTAACTTCTATACACACTGAATGATTGAGCAATGATAGGTAAATCTCACAACAGAGATGAAAATTGCTCTCTTGTTTGTTGTGGCGATTGCCTAATCTAGGGGCCTAGCCACCCCCTTCTGGTCAATGAACAATATTTTTACACACTTACCAATTAATTCTTGCCAAGTATAATAGTCGCGTACGTGTGGAGGATAATAATGTTAGGATAGACTCACCATTTGCTGACAGTGTGCCTGCCAACACGTGTTCATCTGTTTTAGATACAAAGGACTGTTCACGGAATCAGTAAGAAATGTTAAGGAATATTCCTTATATATTCTGCATAATATTAATAATGTCTGAAAGCAAATTTAAGATTAAAATCCTACAGAGATGGACACATAAGTATGTATCTTGTTTAAAAGTAAATACAACATCGTTCATTCGTAAACAAAACAAAATTCATCAGTTAAATCATAAATCGTTAATCATAAATTATTTATACACCAAAACAACCAATACAACTCAATTAACTTCTTCCATCACACTGTTAATAGGTTGTATGGCTGCCAACTGCTAACACATTAGTTCTTGATGTTTTCCAACTGTGACCCATATTCTAATCGTGTGCCTTCAAACATCTCAGCTGTCAATTTGGAGCTCGGATGATCACTGGGAACTCTTATTAGCAACCCACTTAAAATGGAGGAGAGACCTAGTTGAAGGTCGCGACACATGGGTTAAGAAAGCCTCCTGCTAAGAGGTACTACTTTATGCGAGCAGAGTGAAGAGCATTACAACAAGGCCAGGAACCCGCTAGCTTCAATCGGACAGCAGTTATTTACATCAGCGGTCAAAATTAACATGATTCATGGAGACAGATACTCCGATTCACTGTTGGACATCCTGACTTGCTATCTGTAAGTGTCCCCATGACTCCCAGAGAATTCTCGTACACACAGAGTTATAAAGATACAATAATTATAATCCTGGAATCCCAAATACAAATCTATTAGCCTCCTCTTCTGCCTCAAACTTTTATAAGCATACAAGAGCATTTGATCCTGCTAGAACGAACATTCTTTCAATGTTTTTTTTTCAAAAAAAAAGGATATGCTAGGAACTGGCTGACATTCGACTTGACGTGTTCATCACATAAAACTCTGAGTTGTTCGTATAGCAGAGGGGCCATCTTATGAGAGCACATGTTTTCGACGGCTTGATACAGCTCTTCGAGACTCGACTTGATGGACGTGCTCTTGTGAATAGCAATGACGGCTTCTTTCAGCTTATCCCACGTCTGCTGTTGATAATTCTCTGGCAATTTAGGTTTGTCTAGAAAAAAAGAAAAAAAGAAAATAAGATCTACCTATAGAAATACATGTGTGTATCAAATGTGAGTGCAGAAACACATTTTGGCATTACTGACGATGAAATTGTTAGATTACATGTAAAATTACACAGAGACGTGCATGTTTTACGCCAGACAGATGTTTTAGGTTATTGTTACACTATTATTATACTTGATGCTATTTTGCCACAAATTTACCTCTTATATTACTACACATAATCATGCGCACTTGTAAATGTTTATAAAACCTGACATTTTAATCTTAATATCGTGTTATCTTATTTAGATAGTTTCCTTGTCATTATAATGCAGTCAATCCACAGCAATTTATCTCACTAGATACATAAATAAACTAGAAAGGGCAGTTGTCGCCAACTACATGTATGAATGTATCCCCCGTGATCTAGTATGAATGAAATATCTCTGTAAGGACGTAGAAGGTAGGTAAAGTTAAATAAGTAACAAAGATAAAGGTCTGTTACACAACTCATCTGCCTGAGATGTGCAAGTATGTTAAAATTGGTTGCCTTAGGGGTTTTGGTACGCGACACACCTTCTCCCCAAGATGTGTAAGTATACGAAGTTTGCTCGCGCTAGGTCAATTAGGGGCCGAGTTATAGAGCGGAAAGAAAATGTGATGAAGGTCAAGGTCAAATAAAGGTTGCAGTGACCTGGTTTCGGTAAGCGACACACCTTCTCCCCAAGATGTGTAAGTATACCAAGTTTGGTCGCGCTAGGTCAATTAGGGGCCGAGTTATAGAGCAGAAAGGAAATATGGTCAAGGTCAAGGTCAAGGTCAAATAAAAGCCACAGTGACGTGGTTTTGGTCTGCGACACACATTCTCCCCAAGATGTGTAAGTATACCAAGTTTGGTAGTGCTAGGTAAATTAGGGGCCGAGTTATAGAGCGGAAGAGAAATATGATCAATGTCAAGGTCAAATAAAGGTCGCAGTAACCTGGTTTTAGTACGCGACACACCTTCTCCCCAAGATGTGTAAGTATACCAAGTTTGGTAGCGCTAGGTCAATTAGGGGCCGAGTTCTAGAGCAGAAGAGAAATATAATCAAGGTCAAGGTAAAGGTTAAAAAAAAGTCGTAGTGACCTGGTTTTGGTATGCTGCACACCTTCTCCCCAAGATGTGTAAGTATACCAAGTTTGGTAGCGCTAGGTCAATTAGGGGCCGAGATATAGAGCGGAAGGGAAAGTGTCTGCGCGGCGAGCGGCTGGACGACATGAAACCATTAGTATCCCGTCGACTTCGTCGCGGGGATACAATAATTATTTATAGTTGGCTATGTCAAGGAGTAGCAGGCGTTCTGCCCACGGTGGCGCAGGCAGTGGGCGGGTGTGCCCACTCTCTCTCTTTAAGATGCCGGCTCAAAGTTACTTTTTTTAAAACAACTTATATCCTCACAGCAAGGTGGCATTACAATCAATGTCCTAGCTATTAATCCCACTAAACAAATATTTAACATTTTTTATATCAACTTTTTATTGTTATATTTTTATAAATCCTGACAAACGCAGAAATGGCATGTTGCATATTAAACTATGCTTAAAATAAAAACGATGATGAAAATGATTGCTGTCATCGCGGGCTTTAACACTAAAGAACCAGGCGCGTAGCTGCCTAAGTTTTAGGCAAAAAGCATGTGCCTGCATATCATATTCAAAAAAAATGGTTAAACAAATTATGTCAAAAAAGAATTTTTACAATATACACGAAACAACATACATAAAAAAGATATGCCCCACTCCACACCTATAGTGTGCTTCTATTCTAGGTCTAACTTCTATACACACTGAATGATTGAGCAATGCATAGGTCAATCTCACAACAGAGATGAAAATTGCCTCTCTTGTTTGTTGTGGCGATTGCCTTAATTAGGGGCCTAGCCACCGCCTTCTGGTCAATGAACAATATTTTTACACACTTACCAATTAATTCTTGCCAAGTATAATAGTCGCGTCGTCACTCGCGCGGCTGTACAAAACGGCACCTGATGCATGGGTTAACTAGAAACGCAGCCAGTTGTCGCCAACTACATGTATTACCCCGTGAATCTAGTATGAATGGAATATCTCTGTAAGGACGGTAGAAGGCAGGCTAAAGTAAAATAAGTCACAAAGACACAAAGGTTTGTTAGACAACTGGTCTGCCTAGATGTGCAAGTATATGGAATCTGGTTACCCTAGGAGGCGAAGAGGAAATGTAAGTCGAGCGGTGAAGCGTCAAACTAAGGTCAAGGGGCAGTGGTGATTTTGGTATGCGACAGACCTTCTCCCCAAGATGTGTAAGCATACCAAGTTTGTCGGCGCTAGGTCAATTAGGTGGCCGAGTTAAGAGAGGGCGAAGGGAAATATGATCAAGGTCAAGGTAAAGGTGCAAATAAAGGTCGCAGTAACCTGGTTTTAGTACTCTGCACACCTTCTCCCCAAGATGTGTAAGTATACCAAGTTTGGTAGCGCTAGGTGAATTAGGGGGCCAGAGTTACAGAGCGCGAAGGGAAATATGCATCCAGGTCAAGGTAAAGGTGAAATGAGATCGCAGCTGACCTGGTTTTGGTAATGTGCCACACCTTCTCCCCAAGATGCCAAGGTGCCATTTAGGTAAAGCGAAGAGCGCCAATCGTTTTTTGGTTGTGGGCGAAGTCATCGTTGCCATGGTAACAACATTTTTGTGGAAATATTGCAGAACCTGTAACTTGTGCTGTTTCTACCAATTGTCATGGAATTTGGCACACAGGGCCCGATATAACATGTCCTATATATATATATATTGGTCCTGTGTGCCAAATTTCATGACAATCGGGTAAAAACTGCAGAAGTTACAGGTTATAGAATATTTCGACAAAAATGTTGTTACCATGGCCAACGATGACTTCGCCCACACCAAAAACGATTGCGCGTCTTCGCTTGACGGTAATGGCACCTTCATGCGAAATTTAAAGCATGATCGAGAAAGAACTGCAGCCGTTTAGAGCGCTCACAAGGAAATCTCTGCGGCGGGCGCGACGAGGCCAAATCCATATAGTATCCCTGTCGTACCCAAACTTGGAATCTGCCCACAATCTCGAGATTGTGCGCAGGCGATTGGCTGCCCAAACTTGCGGATTCCCTAGTTTGGGCTGACCAATCTCAAGATTGGGCAAACTGAAAACAGTCGCGTGATTCAACAACCGCTCATAGCGCACGTGCGTGGCGTGCGTGGTGCAACTAGGAAGAGATTTATCTCATATTTATCCAATTATTTATTATAATCATTTAATATTTATACAAAGGCTGCCAAACACATTGAGGAAAGAAGGTATACGACCTTATAGTTATGATATAACATTTGAAATCCTAATAATCATATGTGTGTGCAAGACCGTGCAAGCCCTGTTTACCTCTGTTTGCCCAATCTCAAGATTGGTTGCGCCAAAACTGCGGATTGCGCTGAAATTCCAAGTTTGTGCAAGATTCCAAGTTTGGCACAACATCCCCCCCCCCCCGAACTCGTTCGGGGATAGAATTATGTAATTGAGAGGCGAAGCAGGTTACAACCCTTTTGCAGCTTTTTCACAATTCCAAGAAAGAGTCTTGCTGTCGCTCTCATTCCAGCGGTGGTTACCCCCTACATATTCAATAATAAACACGACCTAAACAATGCCCCCCCCCCCTCTGTATATCAATCAATGCTGCGCTGCAAGCGCAAGAATTGTTCTACTAAAAATAGAATTGTCGAAGTCAGAATAAAGGCTGTACATGTACTCAAAAGTACCTCAAATACCATCTCCTGCGGTCTACATTTTCAAAATTTTCTGGGGGGGGGGGCAGGGACCCACATACCCCCGCCTGTTTTTCAGTTCTGCCTGCACATCATTGAAGGGCTAGCTACGCCCCTGACAACAGTCCTTGAATTTTCATTTTGACAGAATTTCCAACCCTACAACTTACAAGACCTCCATGCTGCATCTTCTAAGTTCTAGTGCAAAACCCTATCATACTCTGAACAACTTGTTCAATTTATTCTGGTTGTCAAATGTGTTTTTCCGTGCATCTGGATCTTTTTGGTATTATGTCAATCACGCCCATGGCTACGGTCATTAACACACTGAACACAGCTGGTCTTCACTGTTCACATAGTGTAGGCACAGTACAACAAGTACAAGCTATCTAGGGACCACTCTTGCGTGCTGTCCACCACTACATAGCATAGGCCTACTGTTCACCAGTGTTACAGAGAATGAACTTTAGACTGTTTGGCTCGTTTTACTGTAACAATAACGTTATCACGCTACCGGCACCTGTGGCTGTGATTGTGTAGTATGCCTTTCAAGTTATGCCTTATGTTATTATGGCATGGTACACGGCGTTTACTTTTTGAAAACGTAGGCCTACTTTCAGTAGTTGTTCACCTACCTTTAAAATTCTTAATGATGAGTTTCCTTGTTGAAACGGGCTTGTTGGCAACAAGTGGCGATGCATGGTTTCTGTTGACACCGTTCGGACCACTGAGTGAAGAGAAATTCGGTTTTCTTTCGGAATCAGTCATCACGTCAACAATGTCCTCCTTCTCGACTGCGCACTTTTTAGACGGGCGATGATTGTTACCAGATCCCTTTCTCTTTCTTGAATGATTCGTTTCTTCTGACTGCTGGTGCTCGTGAAGCGGTATTCTAGCTGAACTAGACATATGCATTCATAGTCAATTTGGGCACGAGAAGCCCAATTTATCCACAAGTTTTCAAGGACTATATTCGCAAACTTTCTTAGTTTGCTAATAATGGCGACGAATGGAGCATAGGTGGCGCCATCTATTGTTAATAATTGCTTAAATTGTTAATAATGCTTAATTTGTGGGAAAGGAGACCCTGGAGCACTTTTTACTAGAATGTCCTGGATATGAAAACCATAGAAAAAGTTTTTTTAATATGATTAAACGTAGAACAGGTTTGGAGGCAAGAGAAACCTCACATGACATGCAGGAGGAGCTCTTAAAAACTCTCCTGGGGTTTAGGGTTGGCAGCAGCCTTATTACTATAGTTCAGCTTACTACCTGAAGATACTTTGGGGAGCTAGATCAGCTGCACTCACAAATCTATAAGGGGATACGGAATGAATTTTCTCTTTTCTTTTTTTTCTTTTTTTGGAGGGAAATACCGATCTAAATGTTCCCAGTCATACATACACATACATACATACATACATATCAGGAGTAGATAATAGGGAATAATAATCTATTCCCACAAGTAGAATGGGTTGACCTGAGTAATGTGGTTTCTGGTCATTGGTTTCTATGTACAATATTAGTATATATTGATTCGATGTACTTCAAATCTAGACGCCATCAAGTACATCGTGATAATTTGAGGATATGATGAAAAAATTCATATTCGAT
>NW_014577124.1:43039-50665 GCF_000485595.1 Priapulus caudatus | reverse complement strand
CCATCCACCCATCACATCGCCCTGTGTTTTTTCCCTATCAGGATGAGCATTCCGTCCGCGACATCCCCAGCGGGTCCAAATCCGCATATCATGTTGCCTAAATAAATCAAGACCCTCTTATCCCACCTCCGTGATCTCAATCGCCTGCATCTCCTTAGTCCTCCCTCCTAATCCTTATTTGTCGACAAACCATGCCGTGATGCTATCTGTCACAACGCAACGCGCTTCTGAATTCAACATAACATCATGATGACACTCGGACTCCAAACTGATTTGGCATCCTTGCCGTGTACATCCATCTCACCAGAACTCGCACCACCGCTCTAGCCCGCCCGTCAGCCGTCAACGTTCTTCCCCCGGGTGGCGCGACGGGTTGCTATTCGGGTTTCTCCGTGTGTTCCTGCCCGCTCTCCCGGCGCGTTCCGTCCCGCCTCACGCGACTGTTCGCTCGTGTTGCTATCGTTCCTCACCCCTTCCTCACCTCAGGTGTCCCTTTCCCGTGTACAAGAGGCAAATCGGTTGCTTCGTGTTAACTGCAACTGTTCTCCGTTTGTCGCAAATCTCCTTGTGTTGCTTCCGTGCAGCATTGGACATCCTTGTCCTTTGCGGGCCGTTGCCGTCTTGAATGCTCTGTGTCATTGTCGATTCACCTCCACCACTGAATTATTCTGCAGTGCCATTCACGATAACCTGACTATGCTGAACATTCCAATGCTGCCAGAAGGTTTCCTTTCCACCCGTGATTAGAATTTGGACGCTATTCTGGTTTTAGCTCTGGCCGCATCGCCCCACCACTAACAAAATCTGGCAGTGTCCATTCTTGATCCCCTGGGACCCCATGCCGATCATATTTTCAATGCGGTTGCTAGACAGGTTTCCTTTCCAGCTAATCTAAGCTCCACATTTGGGGTGGCCGCAGTTGGGGGCGTCTGCGATACACCCACCACTGAATTATTCTGGCAAGGGCCCATTCACTGATACCTGGGACTTACATGCTGAAACATTGATCTCCAATGCGTGCCAGATAGGTTCGCATTTCCAGCTAACTAGCTCAATTTTGGGGTACTCCGGTTTTTAGCCTGGCGATGCGCACCACCACTAAGAAACATTCTGGCAGTGTCCCATTCCTGACACCTGGACCTGCCGCAACATCTTTCACATAGGTTTCATGGGGTTTGTCCTTTCCCAGCTAATCTAGCTCAATTTTGGGTGCCTTTCAAATGACCACTGACCACACCCACCTAGCGGCTACCTGCAGACTTCACATTTCCTTACAGTGGGTATGTACACGATATCATTGCTAAAATCAGAAAATTGGTTTCCTTTCCAGCTTAGGCCTACGCCCGCTGGGCTCCCGGTCGATCTGAAATCACATATAGTTTATGTATACACGCATATATACTACTACATGCACGTTGTTTATGTTTTATAACAGCATTGACGTCATATGCGCACATGCGCAGTTTTAACGGTTGGCCAGTCAAGCAGATGCGTGATATTGTTCGATACAAGCACACGCACGCACGCACGCACCGTGTACGTTCAACACACTACAACGCAGCACCGCCACTGCCACGCACGTGTTACACGTCAACACTGCCACACGCACACACTCATTGAACGCCACCGTGTACGTGCACACGCACGCATACACGCACGTGTACGTGCACACGCACGCATGCACGCACGTGTACGTGCACGTGCACACGCACGCACGCACGCACGCACGCACGCACGTCTACGTGCACATACATGCACGCACGCACGTACGTGTACCTGCACACACACGCACGCACGTGTACGTGAACACGCACGCACTCACACACGCACGCAGGCACGCACGTGTACGTTCACATGCACGCACGCACGCATGCACGCATGTGTACGTGCATATGCAGGTACGCACGCGCGCACGTGTACATCCAAACGCATGCACGCACGCACGCACGCGCGCATGCACATACGTGTGCCTGCACACGCACGCACGCACGTACGCACGCATGCACGCAGGTGTACGTGCACACGCACGCACGCACGTGTATGTGCATACGCACGCTCGCACGCTCGCACGCACGTGTACGTGCACGTGCACACGCACGCACACACGTGTACCTGCACACACACGCACGCACGCACGCACGCACGTGTACGTGAACACGCACGCACTCACACACGCACGCAGGCACGCACGTGTACGTTCACACGCACGCACGCACGTGTACGTTCACACGCACGCACGCACGCGCACGTGTACGTGCACACGCACGCACGCACGCATGTACGCACGTGTAAGTGCACACGCACGCACGCACGTGTACGTACACACGCACGCGCGCACGTGTACGTGCACACGCACACATGCACGCACGTGTACGCACGCACGCACGCACGCACGTATACGTGCACACGCACACACGCGCGCACGCACGCACGCACGCATGCACGCACGTTTACATACACACACACGCATGCATGCACGCAGGTGTACGTGCACACGCACGCACGCACGTCTACGTGCACATGCATGCACGCACGCACGTGTACCTGTACACACACGCACGTATACGCACCAACGCACTCATACACACACGTGTACCTGCACACGCACGCACGCATGCCCGCACGTTTTCGTGCACACACATTAAATTTGACATGTAAATTGGCAGATGCCGAAATAATTATGCCTATACTGAAGTATAAATACATATATGTTAGAGTTTTGAAAAGTATTTTTAAGCTCTAAAAAAGCATCTTGGTGTCTTAATTTTTTTTAAATTTTTGGGGGAGAACCCCCAAACCCCCCTTTGACGAGGGGGAAACCCCCCTAGAGCGCCCCCGCCACGGCTGCGCCGTGGGCACCTGGCCTTCGGCCAGCTGTTCGTCGACATCTGTTATTGATGCTAAATGGCCTGACCAATGTTTATTTGCTTCCGCCGGCCCTGCGCACGATGGAGATTTTGCAATAATTACACTAAAATGGAGCGACCTGAGGTGAAATTCCTGCAAATTTAAAAAAAAAAAAATTTTGGCTTGGGGGTGGGGGGCTCGGGAGGGGGGGTTCGTTCGACCCCCCCGAACCCCCCCTGGCTACGGGCCTTAATAATATATGTATTATTTTTTATATTGAACATGCAGGCAGTCTATCAGTTGTGTTTCTGCAATAATTGTTACTTTATAATTTTTGAACAGCTCCACTAGATTGCCGACACAAGTAGAATGGGTTGACCTGAGTAATGTGGTTTCTGGTCATTGGTTTCTATGTACAATATTGGTATATATTCGATGTACTTCAAATCTAGACGCCATCAAGTACATCGTGATAATTTGAGGATATGATGAAAAAATTCATATTCGATTTTTTTTCGTTTTTTTTATATTTCGCACGCTTGGCAGAAGCTGCTTGATGGAGTTAGCTTCACATGGCCTTCAATCAAATAGGAGAACAACTCTGAAACTTCGTCTATATTACATGTCCATTTATTTTCCAGAGTTTTACAAGTAAATAATAGTCAATCAGTCAAACAAATTATTAGTTAGTGATTTTTTCATATTTTAACCTACATGTCACTATATATATGATTATAGATAAGATTTCGACTATATAGACAATTAGAAACAGACTGCTATTACGATTAATTACAATGAGAACATAGACCAAAGTATGAATTTACCATGTTTTTTCTTCGTTTTTCATCCCTCTCTGCTGTCTGAGTAATTGCACTAGTAATACACAATATCCTTTTTTTTAATCAAAACTAAGCAAGTGCAATCGACTTATACATCAAACATGAGAAATCTAACATGTTCCATTTACGGAAATTTATAACCTAATAATGCTCTGCAAAAACGCTATCACAGTATTGCACAGCGATGCCAAGCTAATGTCTATATATACACTGTAATAAGATTTTATGAATTGTTCCCAACCCTAACTTTTCCATAAACGCCTATATGGAAGAATCATTCTCATGTTGAATGTATAATTGCTACAATTTATTTGACACTTAAATAAAATGTAGCTCACATAATTCTAATATCCAAACTAATTGATTTTACGTGACCCTGGCTAATAGAATGGTAGTCTTATGGATGCTACCTTTACTTCATTATTTAATATCAATATACAAAATATACCTAATTGAAGACGTTTGTGACTTTCACAACTAAAATTCACATTATATACAATATAGATAGGTACACGTACCTTAACTATCATTCAAAAAATAATCTTTTTCGTCTTGCGACTTACTTACAAGTGTGGGTGAACAATATAATTGTCTAGTCACACACATAAATCAATTGTTGCAAACTTTAAGTTTGGTCTGTAAAAATTTCAGTGTACATATAATCAGGAGTAAGATAATATAGGATCCTATATTATCTTACTCCTGATATAATTACACTTGCCAGTTAATATGATTTTACTGTGTCTGGCACTTACAGTGGTAGACATCACTGTTTTGCACGGCACTTTACAGTCAAAGGTAATGGAAAAAAGGGCATATATTAATCAATGTTGCTGTAAAATTGTAAACAGTTTTGTTGCTCAAAACTGCAATAATGAGACAGAAATCTATCACATGAGATTTCACTAATAAATTAGGCATACAGTTGTACTTGGAGTTTTCAAACACATTCTCTACAGCAATTATCATTTTAGCAGAAAAGGAGATGTTGGATTACGAAGATGCCTAGAAAAGTGGTTATATTTGAAATTTTAGAATGATCATGTGTCACCTAGGATAATCTGACCACCCACAGTGTGAGCTTAGCTGAAACCAATTTTAGTTACCAATGAAATTTTAGAATGTGACAAAACAACAATGTGACAAATATAACACAATATGAACTTCACATGAATTCAGAATACGATCTAAATGGAAATTTACAATGCAACAATACATGATGTAAGAGATGTTCAATGCACTGTGATCTAGACATCAACATCTACTTCACACGATTCGTCTGAACTCTCTGCCATCGAGGACAGGTTTTGTTCCAATAGTTCGGAGAAATCAGGCACAACCTTTGTACCGTCTGGCTTAAACGGGTTGCGGCAACCGCGACAGCGGCAGTCTAAGCAGCACTTCCCGTCTACATAGCATGGGCACCGCTGGCCACAGCAGGTCAACTTTCCTGGGCTCGGGGTTGCTGTGCCACAACGACAACCTTTCTTCATCTTTGGTTTCGGCTTCTTTGGTTTGTCGTCAGTTTGGCTGTTCTCATCAGCCTCCTTGTCTGTCGACGTGCACGAATCGCTGCCAGACATAGAGCTCTCTCCTAGGCCATTAGACGGAACATGTTCTTCGCTCACAATACTTTGAGTGTTTGCGCGTTTTTGGCTCTTCTTCTTTTTTACCTTAACCTCTTCGTTAGTCGGAGAAGTCGGATACTTCCTCTTGATCTTGATCTTCGGAGACTCATAGCTGGTGAGGGTCACACTGTACAGTGACTGACCCGATCGGTGACTATTGCTGTTCGATGTAGCAGAAGACCCGGCTGACATGGAGTTGAATTTCGAGACTTTGTACTGTTGCAGTTTTTGCGCTGGCGGATTTCCAGTCGCAGAGCCAGTACTGCCACGGTTTGAGGCAAAGTTTTTCTTATAGGTTTTCTTTCCAACATTTGTTGTCGGATCAGGAAGGCCAGAAAATAACTTAAAACTTGATTCGGCCATTTCATTTCGTGAGGAGCAGTCGTCTTGAACGTTCATACCTTCACGGATCATGTGTGCAATGTTTGAAATGCCACCATTGTTGGCAGTAACGGACACTGCATTTCGAAAAACGTTTGTACTCGCAACATATTCACACAATTTTTTGTAACAGTGAACAATTATTCGAAGTTGTTTATTTTGCGTATACTTGTTGTAATCTTTGCACCAACTGCATGAAGGTTTCAACCGCATTTTACCCCCAATGCAAGTCTTACAGACATGATGCTGGCATGTTGACTCCGACGATCCGAATGGGTTTATCAATACGTTGCCACAGACGCAGCAAGATAAAGCACTTTTTAGGTAGGGCAGTAAGCGGAACAAATCCTGCCATGTACTCTCATCATCCGAGTCTGCCATCATCGTATATCGGCATGTAGTTACGTATAACGTAGTAGCGTTCATCTTGCTATAGTTAAATGCACACACATTCAGTTATTAAATGTATAATTTGTCATAAATACTTCTTTGCGCAAAAATGTAAACATTCGTGTACGTGCGCTGCTAATGACGTCACCAATATTAGCGTAGCGGCGCCGGAAACTCTCACCGGAACATGTGATGACATCTCCTCGATGAACTTTGACCTTCGCAGCAAAATAATGGCGGGTGAAGTTGAAACTGATTTGGTTATGCAGTCTCACATAAATCTAGACAAGTTACGAGGGTTTGTTAGGATGTATATAGACAAGGTAACAGTGCGGGTTAATAATCATTGTTATACTCTATTCGTTTAATTGTCATATCAGTCATGATGGTCAGATCACAGATGAGGGCAGTCAGGCACTGTCACTCACACTCACAGGCACTTGGACCGGTTCAATAATAAAATGATGGTTAATAAATACCACTTGTCAGTACTAGACCTACCAGTAACAGTACCAGTAATAGTCTTAATGTTTGATTTGACCTAATAACTTCACTTCAACACCGTCAAATACATCGCTGCAACACAGCGCGCACGACATTGTGCATCATCTGCATGCACAAATAGTTGAAATACACAGTGATATAGACTCTATATCACTCTTCTTATCTAATAGTAATACACTCTATGTTTTTCTAATCTATTTCGCCTATTATTCCCGATAATCACCTGTAAATGCCGGTAAAATGCTCATCTGCAACACACAAGTACACCGCACTCAAGCCCTGTGCACAAACAACATGAACTAGAGGGCTGTCTTCGCTGCAAGAGCGAACACTGTATTTGGCAATACATCTACTGTAGTAGCTCCAAGAAACGGTCTTGCTAGGGTTAGAAGACAATTGGTCGCACAGCCTGGTCGGTCTACTACTGTAGCAGTCCTAGAACTTATTAATCTCAACTATCAATCTATAAGTAGTTTATATATTCTGTAGCAAATTCTGCGTGCGAACGCGGATCCGGGCCACTGTTGTTTCTAGGCATGAATGTAACACTTACCTCTCTCTCCCCCTCTCTCTCCTCTCCTCTCCCCCTCTCTCTCTTTCTCTTTCTCTCTCCCTCCCTCTCCCTCTCTTTCCGCTCTTTAACCCCATCATATGTAGCAGCACTACAGCGCTACAGCCCGCGTACAGCCGCTCTGTATAATATGGAGCAATATATTTGCATTTTAAGTAAGGTAAGTTTTAATATGGCACGTGTATGAGAGGCAGGGAGAGCGAGCGGTGGCGGTCAGAGAGGGTGAGAGGGTCTATGTCCCTCGGGGTACTGCCGGAACGTACCCTGGGTACGGTCCGGTATACCGGAACGTACCTTGGTACTATCTAATATGCCGAACCAGACCTCGCCTACTCCACTAACGAGTCTAGGGAGTCGCCTACGCCTACTCCCTAAGCCGAACCCGAACCCTAATCCTAACCCTAACCCTAACCCTAACCCTAATCTTAACCCTAACCATATCAAATAGTGACCAGGGTACGTTCCG
>NW_014577124.1:36872-43029 GCF_000485595.1 Priapulus caudatus | reverse complement strand
AGTAGCAGGCGAATAGCAACGTTGCTTTTCCTATCCGTAATTAGCCCCGTACGTGACCAGATAAACACGTCGTAATAGGCCCGTGCACAGGCTCACCGCCACATCTGCTAGTAGCAGGCGATGGTTATGGTTTGATAGGTGGCAGCACTGTCCAGTCACACTGTCTAGGCTGAAATATGCAACAATGCACAGGCATTGTTTCAGTTATCCTTTATTACAATGCACAATACACTTCCTTTAATTTTAATGCTGCCTCCTGCAAAATTACAGACTGGTAGGTCATATAGTTAAGGAGGAGATGCAGATACTTGTTCGAATTATCTCTGTCCTTTGTTCTTACCTACTCCAGCCAGAGATATCTCGTGAAATCATGCGGGAAAATTCCACTTCTAGATTTTGTAAATGGGACGTATCATCCGAAAATCCCTAACGGCGCTACTCGATTGTTTTAACCAATGAACGTAGTCGTCTCTGTGACGTCATGCCCGTGCGCATTATGCTTGGCTTGGCGGGCCTCGAAACGGAGCTCGGAGGCAGGCAGCAGCTCATCCCGGCATGCAATGCGCCGCACTACTCGTGTATAAACGGACATCTCGTCCCATTTACAAAATCTATGAGTAAATTTTTCCCTCATCATTTCATGAGATATCTCTGGATGGAGTAGGTAAGAACAAAGGACAGAGTTGTAATTCGAACAAGTGAACATTTAGCTACACATAGATACCAAGATGGAAGCTGTTTGATGTGTATTTGTTCTGTTGTCGTGTGAAATGAAGCGACCGTCGAGCGAATATTGCGATTACGCTTTCCTACCTGCTCTCTTATTCATGTTGTTTGTGCACAGGGCGTGCGTGCGGTGTACTTGTGTGTTGCAGATGAGCATTTGACCGGCATTTACAGGTGATTATCGGCAATAATAGGCGAAATAGAGTAGAGAAACATTAAGACTTTGGTAGTAAATACATTTCGTGTATATTTACCATTATTTTTTTTATTGTGACGTTCCAAGTGCCTGTGATTGCTTTCAACAAACTTGAACAATGTTAATGTAGGCCTATTGAATTTTCAAAGGATCCCTTCAACATTAAGTTTGACTTCAGCTTCTTCATCTCTGTTATTCCATATTGCAATTCTCTTACTTCCTCGTTGGTTAATTGCAGAATTTACGGAGTGGCTGGAGGTATACGGCAGCCGTCGTTTGTTGAAGCCTCTTTTTGGCGTTTGTTTGAGGGCTGAGGCAATTATTTGCGATCTTCTGATGTAAAGTTTACAATAATGTTCATTTTCATACCGAATCCGAGTGTTTCTAGCTCATCAAAATTCTCAAATTGTGAATTTATCTCCCAAGGCATTATTTCGAAATCTGCCGCCATCCGCTGCCATCTTTGTCTCATTAAGTATGAAAGTGAATGGACTGCCATACCTCCAGCCTCGTAAATTCGAGATACGGCTGCCGTACCTCCAGCCACTGCCCAGAATTTATGCTTTTTCTACTGCGATCTGCAGTGTTGATCTGACTATTTGATAAACTTTGCCTCTCTGAGTTTCTCCGTCTTCGATATAGTCCAATGATATTGCCAATTGATATAGATTAATACAGCTAATTATCATTAGGAAGTAAGGAAGTAATCAACATCAACTTATCCATAAGCCTAACCCATAAGCCACCCTAACACTAACCCTAACCAACCTTAACCGTAACTAATCCTGTTACAAACCCAATCCTAATCCTAACATAAACTGAATCATCTATACCCATCATTAGAACCCAGAGTCCTACAGTAGGCTCAGAACCCAAGGCATGGCAGCATGTTTTCTCGATGTGTAAAAAACCGACTCTCCACGTTAGTGATTGTGAATCCATTGTGGCACGATTAAACCACATAAAATCGAGGGTTCATCTCTAAATTATTAATTGAGACCTAAAAGAATCTCTGGTGACATAAAACACCATGATAGTGTATATCTGTCAGATAAGAAGTCAGTTTGGTGTAATTCTCAAGCACCAATTAGTGAATAAGACAGAAAATCTCCTAACCATACATCTAGTTGAGAGACTATAACCAAAAGCTATAAACTATAGGCCTACTGGTGTAGTTCTAGAAAGTACATTTTAGTCTAGAAGATCTGAAGCCCTAAATTTTTGCATTTAAATTTTTTGTTTTTCAATTATTAACATTAATGCTTTTCACTTGCAGCATCAATACAAGAGTGCATTGTTCTGGGCAGATAAAGTTGTTACTCTTTCTAATGGTAAGTTCTGCAATGTATACATAGGTGTAGCTAGTTGGGGGTGGGGTGGGTCAGTCGCCCCCCCCCCCAAAGAAATGTAGATCTATACATTACATGGTCATCGCCCTTCCCATCTGCTCAGTCTGTTATGTATCCATGTATAGCAACATGCATACATAGCTGTAGCATAACATTTGTATATCATCTGAGTAGAGTTATTAGGTGATACAGAGTACATAATAATTAATATTAAGTAGTTAATATAATTTTTCTTTATTTACTATAATATTATCATTGGAACAATGTAGCACAGTACAACAAACTTGCTATGATCAATGGTTAGTCTTCACTATCAGCAGCATAGAAAATAATTTCTCACGTTAATTAAATAATACTCTCACAAGGGCTTCCTACTTTTCAAGCTCAATTCTGTCTTCACGTATTGAATTTTCACTTGCGCAGGGGAAACACCAGACGTGTATTGGCTCTCACAGTGCCTGTATCTGACAGGGCAGTACCATCGAGCCACACATTGCATCGAGACACGGAAACTACACCAGGTTGTTGATACTATTACAATATATAACTCGGGTGACATGTGTGACACAGACCTGGGACATTTCCATGGGTCGCATATAACTTTTAATTCTGTTGCTGAAGCTTATGCCCAATGGACAGTCAGAAGGATCTATGACTCAACTCAGTGTAAAATTTATGGTATATATTTCATTTTTGTAATATGATAATCCAAGACTCTGCATGGGTTAAAATTTAAATATTATTCTTAGTGCAATATTAATCGTTACTGGATACCTCATTTACTATTATAACATCCTTATACAATTTTATTGTAGTTGCAGTGGCTAGAGGCACGTGTATCAATATGCAGCACATCATTGTCAGCTTTGTTCTGTTTCAGACAAACGCAGCATGCAGGTTCCTAGCCGCTAAGTGCCACGTACGTACGCATTCTTCTGACAGTTCGAATGTAGAAGTTATGCAACTTCATAGTTGAAGTCGCACCGGATATCTAACACCTGTAATAACTCACTTGACCATCATTATTGTTCCGATCAATTCAATTGAGAAGGTGCTTGTATTTCTTCCTAGTATGAAGCAAAAGAATATCACGAGGCTATAGAGATACTGTACTGGCCTGAAAACAACAGCACCAAGACTCCAGAGAAAGGGCTGGATGCGAGTGTAACTACTGCGAATGCATCTACAGACGTTCTTCTTACAAATGTGAGGGAGTTGGCATAGTGAGATTTTATTGAGGGTTCTAGCAAAGCATCGGTTAATAGCTGGTGCGTGAACTGTTACTGCTTAATCAGTAATTATTGCTATTATTGGCAAGCTGCTGTGGTGGTTTGGCTAAGGTATTTGAGATGGTATTGAGGAAACAATCTTACACTCAGGCAACTGACAGGGCTATTATGCTTGCTGGTAGTATGGTATTCATTTAATTCTGTCAACATTTATATTATCGGTTATCTTGATAGATGTTGTATCGCCTCTATTCAGTTTTGTTGTTGTTGTTGATTAAAGCCTGCATTATAATTGCACCTACAATCTGCTATGCGAAAACTGCTGCTGCTGCTGCTTGGCTTAGATTGTAGATTGGCTGTGTAAAGTACTTGCACCGTGTCCTAACACTGTTTATGAGGAGTAAATGCTACATAGCGGCAACGTAACTTCTAGAGATGGACTTGCTGTCGTGCCACTGAATGCTGCTGATGTTGACTTTTAGGTGGAGAGCAACGTTAGTTTATTGAAGGGGAAGATCTACGAGGCGATGGACAACCGTGCGCTTGCAGTTGAGTGCTTCACGGCGGCTCTCAAGCAAGATGTCTACTGCTACGAGGCTTTCGAGTTGCTCGTGCAGCACCACATGATGTCCGCGGAGGAAGGTAGGGACGGCAGTAGGAAGGTAGGGATGGCAGGAGGAAGGTAGGGATGGCAGGAGGAAGGTAGGGATGGCAGTAGGAAGGTAGGGATGGCAGGAGGAAGGTAGGGATGGCAGTAGGAAGGTAGGGACGGCAGGAGGGTAGGGATGGAAATAGGGTAGGACGGAGTAGGAAGGAGATGGGCAGAGGAAGGTAGGGATGGCCAGGTATGAAGGTAGGGAATGGCAGGAAGTTAAGGTAGGGACGGGAGTAGGAAGGTAGGGATGGCAGGAGGAAGGTAGGGACGGCAGGAGGAAGGTAGGGACGGCAGGAGGAAGGTAGGGATGGCAGTAGGAAGGTAGGGACGGCAGTAGGAAGGTAGGGATGGCAGTAGGAAGGTAGGGATGGCAGTAGGAAGGTAGGGACGGCAGTAGGAAGGTAGGGATGGCAGTAGGAAGGTAGGGATGGCAGGAGGAAGGTAGGGACGGCAGGAGGAAGGTAGGGATGGCAGTAGGAAGGTAGGGATGGCAGGAGGAAGGTAGGGATGGCAGGTGGAAGGTAGGGACGGCAGTAGGAAGGTAGGGACGGCAGTAGGAAGGTAGGGATGGCAGGTGGAAGGTAGGGATGGCAGGAGGAAGGTAGGGATGGCAGTAGGAAGGTAGGGATGGCAGTAGGAAGGTAGGGATGGCAGGTGGAAGGTAGGGATGGCAGTAGGAAGGTAGGGACGGCAGTAGGAAGGTAGGGATGGCAGTAGGAAGGTAGGGACGGCAGTAGGAAGGTAGGGATGGCAGTAGGAAGGTAGGGACGCAGTAGGAAGGTAAGGGGGCTGGCTGGTGTGGCGCGTCCAGTCTGGGCGGGGGACGGCAGTAGGAAGGTAGGGATGGCAGTAGGAAGGTAGGGATGGCAGGAGGAAGGTAGGGATGGCAGGAGGAAGGTAGGGATGGCAGGAAAGGTAGGGACGGCAAGGATGGAAAGGTGGCGACGGCAGTAGGAAGTAAGGGATGAGCAGGAGGAAAGGTAGGGACATGCAGTAATGAAGGTAGGGATGCAGGTGGAGAGGTGAGGGATGGCAGTAGAAGGTAGGGACGGCAGTATGGAAGGTATGGACTGGGGTCAGGTGGAAGGTAGAGGCGTGGGGGTGATGGGTGCATCGTGGGGTGAGATGGGATGCGTGTGTGTGTGGTGGGGGGGGGGGGTAAGGCTTGCGTGCCGTGGGGTGCGTGGGGGTGAGTGGGGGTTGCCGTGTGCTGTGGAGTAGGTGCGTGTGTGGGGGGTAGGTTGCGTGCGTGGGAGTGAGTGGGGGTGCATGCGTGGGGGTAGTGGGGATGCGTGTGTGTGTGTTGGGGGGGGGGTAGGTGCGTGTGTTTGGGGGAGGTGACGTGCATGGGGGTGAGTGGGGGGGTGGCGTGTGTGGTGGGGGTGAGTGGGGTGCGTGCGTGGGGGGTAGGTGGCGTGCGTGGGTGGGTGTCCAACTTACCCTATGCATGAGAGCGCCATAATAACAGCATGAATTACGTGGACCGTAACATGATGTAACTGTTACATAGACTCTGTAACATGATGTAATGTTTGACATGTAATGCTGCGGGTGCCTTGCTTTCGGGGACATGAGTTGACGCACCCGTGGTCCTCACGGCGAAACATCGTAGAACTTGCCAAGCCACCGGCAAGGCGTAGGACGCAACCCCGGCGCCATCTGCATAGGACCGACGTAACCCAGGCGCCACCTGGCGTAGGACGCGAATGCCCGGCGGGCACCTGGGTTGGCTTGTGCCGCGCAGCAGAGTCATCTTGGATGTCAACCGTTGAGGTCACGTGGCGAAGGTCACGAGATGAGGGGTTTCTTGCGTCGTGGAGCGCTGAGAGGTCCACAGCCGGGAGTGTGCCATGTCTAGTGCCTGTGCCATGTGGCGTGGGCACGCGTGCGTGTGTCGTGCGTATGTGCGTGTATCTGTGTGCGCGTGTGCGTGTGATCATGTGTTGTGAGTGTGTACACATACACTCACGTGTGGAGCATTCGTGCATTATAACCATACTAA
>NW_014577124.1:13626-36847 GCF_000485595.1 Priapulus caudatus | reverse complement strand
CGATGGCAGTTAGGAGGTAAGGGGATCGGCAGTAGGAAGGATAGGGATGCGGAGGTGGAAGGTAGGGGATGCAGGAGGAAGCGGTTTGAGGGAATGCAGTAGGAAGGTAGGGAGGAGGAGGAAGTAGAGGAATGGCAGTCTAGAAGGATAGGAGACGGCAGATGAGGAGGTAGGACGGCAGGAGGAAAGGTAGCGGATGGCCAGGAGAAATGTCAGGGACCGGCAGCGGAGCAAGCGTTAAGGGATGGCAGTTAGGAAAGGGTAGGGATGGCAGGATGGAAAAGTAGGGAGGGCAGGAGGAATAGGTAGCGAGACGGCCACTTAGCGAAGGTAGAGGATGGCACTAGAGAAGGTAGGGGATGCAGTAGGAGGTAGGGACGGCCAGTGGAAAGGTAGGGAATGCAGTACGGAAGGTAGGGATGGCCGTAGGAAAGTATAGGGAGTGGCCAGTAGGAACAGTAGGACGGGCAGTAGGAGAAAGTATGGGATGGCAAGTAGGGAAGGTAGGGATGGCAGTAGGAGGTGAGGGCGATGGCAGTAGGAAGGTAGGGACGCGCGCGAAGTAGAAGGTCAGGGATGGCAAGGAGAAGGTGAGGGATGGCAGTAGGGAAAGGTAGGATGCAGTAGGAAGGATAGGATGCGAGTAAGGAAGGTCCAGGGAACGGCAGTAGGGAAGGTAGGCGACGGCAGTAGGAAGGTATGGACGGCAGGGAGGAACAGGTCAGGGATGGCAGCAGAGAAGGTAGGATGGCAGTAGGAAGTAGGGAGGCAGGAGGCAAGGTAAGGGACGGCAGGAGCGACAGGTAGGCACGGACGAGAAGAGAACGGTAGGACGGCAGGAGAAAGAGTAGGCGATGGCAGTAAGGGGATGGTGAAGGGACGCAGAATAGAAAGATAGGCGATGCAGGAGAAGGTAGGATTGCAGGAGGAAGTAGGATGGCAAGTAGGAAGGTAGGGACGGCCAAGTAGGAAGGTAGGGATAGGCAGAAGGGAGCGGGTAGGGATGCGCGTTGGAACTGGTTTTAAGGGATGGTGTAGGACGTAGGGATCGGCAGTAGAAAGAAGCTAGGGATGCGCAGGAGGAAGGTAGGGCTGACAGAAGGAAGGTAGCTGACGGCCGAGTAGGAAGGTAAGGGTGGCAGGAAGAAGGTTAGGGACGGCAGGAGGAAGGTAGCGACGGCAAGTAGGCAAGGTAGGACGGCGTAGGAAACGGTTAGGAGAATGGCAGGTGGAAGGTAGGGACGGAGGAGCGAACGGTAGGCGATGGCAGAAGCGAAGGTAGGATGGCAGGTGGGAAGGTAGGGATAGGCAGGGGAAGGTAGGGACGGCAGATAGGAAGGTAGGGACGGCGGTAGGAGGTAGGGATGGCAGGTGGAAGGTAGGGACGGGCAGTAGGAAGGTAAGGGACGGCAGGTTGGAAAGGTTCAGGGAGCTGGCAGGTGAAAGTAGGATGGCACGGTGAAGGTAAGGGGAGATGGCAGGAGCAAGGTAACGAGATAGGCAGTAGGAAGGTCAGGGACGGCAGTAGGAGGTAGGGATCGGAGCGAGGTGGAAGGTAGGACGGCAATAGGAAGGTCAGGGACGGGCAGTAGGAACGGTAGGGACGGCAGACTGGAAGGTAGAGAGATGGCAGGTGGAAGGTAGGGGATGGACAAGGAGGACAGTTAGTGGCGGCAGTAGAAGGTTCCAAGGGACAGCCAGTAGGAAGGTAGGGATGGTCAGGTGCGAAGGTCAGGACGGCAGTAGGAAGGTAGGGACGGCAAGTTAGGAAGCGTAAGGGACGGCAGGTGGAAGGTAGGGAATGGAGGTGGGAACGGTTCAGGGATCGGCAGTAGGGAAGATAGGAATGGCAGGGCATGGAGGTTAGGGATGGCAGGTGTGAAGCAGTAGGGATGCGCAAGTAGGAGGTAGGGCATGGCCCAGGAAGAAGGTAAGGGCAGGCAGTACGGAAGTAGGGGCCGGCAGTAGGAAGGTAAGACGGCAGGAGGGAAGGTGAGGACGGCGAGAGGAAAGGTAGGGTGGCAAGGAGGAAAGGTAGCGACGGCCAGTAGGAACGGTAAGGGATGGCAGGGGAAGGTAGCGGCATGGCAGGTGGAAGGTAGGGACGGCAGGAGGAGGTAGGGACGGCAGGGGAGGTTAAGGGACAGGCAGTAGGAAGCCAGTAGGGATGGCACAGGAAGGTTACGGGACGGGTAGGAAGGTCGGATAGGCAGGGGAAGGTACGGGATGGCAGGTGGAACGGTAGGGACGGCAGAGAGGAAGGTAGGGATGGCAAGGTGGAAGGTAGGAGAATGGCAGGTGAGAAGGGGAGGGATGGCAGGAGGAAGGGTAGTACGGACAGGAGAAGGGTAGGAATGGCAGCGAAGAAGAGTAGGGACGGCAGGAGCGAAGGTAGCGGAGGCAGGTTGGAAAGGTAGGCAGATTGCAGTAGGAGGTAGGGATGCCAGGTGGAAGGTAGGGATGGGCAGGAGGGAAGTGTAGGGAGGCAGTAGGAGGTTAGAGAGATAGGAGAGTGGAAGGTAGGAATGGGCAGGAGGAAAGGTAGGTGGCGGAGAGGAACGTAGGAACGGCAGATAGAGAAAGAGGGAACTGCGACAGGTGGAAAGCTAGAAGGCAGGTAGGAAGGTAAGGAGCAGGAGGAAGGTAGGGACGGCAGTAGGCAACGGTAGGACGCTACAAGTAGAAGAAGGGTAAGGGACGGCACAGTAGGAAGTAGTGGATGGCAGGTGGGAACGGTTTTTAGGAATAGGCAGAGGAAGGTAGGGACGGCGCGAAGTATAGAAGTTAGGGATGGCAAGGAGGAAGTAGGACACGGCAGTAGGCAGGTAGGCGAATTGGCAGGTGGAGGTAGGGATGGCAAGGTGGAGTAGGGACGGCAGTATAGACGGTAGGGACCAGGCAGTAGGAAGGTAGCAAGATGGCGGAGGAAGGTAGGATGGCGAGAGGGAAGGTAGGACAGCCAGGTAGAAGGTCAGGGACTGGCAGCGTGGAAGGGTTAGGGATGGCAGTATGTGAAGGTAGGGGAGTTGGCAGGAGGCAAGGTAGGACCGCAAGTTTAGGACGGTAGGGACGGCAGTAGGAAGGCTTAGGTGATGGCAGGAGGAAGAGGTAGGGATGGCAGGAAGGAATGAGGCGACGGCAGGTAGAAGGTAGGATGGAAGGTGGAGATGAGGGCATGGCAGCGAGGAAGGTTAGGGACGGCAAGCAGGAAGGTAGGACGGCAGGAGGAAGGTAGGACGGCAGTAGAGACAGGTAGGGACGGCAGCTAGGAAGGTAGGGATGGCAGGAGGAAGAGTTTAGGAGGGCAAGGAGGAAGCGTAGGGACGGCAGTAGGAACAGGGAGGGATGGCGTTTACGGAAGGTGGAATGGCAGTAGGAAGTAGGGATGGCAGGAGAAGGTAGGGACTGGCAGGAAGAGAAGGTGCAGGCGACGGGCAGGTGGAAGGTAGGGATGGCAGTAGAATGGTAGGCGACCCGCGCCCAGTAAGAAGGTTAGGGATGCACTAGGAAGAGTGGGACAGGCAAGGTAGGGAAAGGTAGCGGACGCAGGAGGAAGGGTAGCGGACGGCCAGGTGGAGGTCAGGGATGGCAGGTGAGAAGGTAGGGATGACAGGAGGAAGGTAGAGCGACGGCAAGTAGGAAGGAGACCGGCAGCGTAAGAAGGTAAGGATGGCAGTATGAGAAGTGTAGGATGCAGCGAGAAGGTAAGAGGACAGGCAAGGTAGGGAAGAAATAACAGAAGAAGACAAAGAGCAAAAAGAAAATAGGAAAGGTAGGGACTCGGCAAGGGAGGAAAGGTAGAGACGGGCAGTAGGAAGGTAGGGAACGGGCCAGTAGGAAAGGTAGGGATTCGGCAGTAGAGGAAGGTAAGGATGCGGAGTAGGAAGCGTAAGGACGGCAGGGTGAAAGGTAGGATAAAGCAGGTGAAGAAAGGTAGGCGCAGTAGGAAGGTAGGCGCAGAGGAAGGTAGGAGGATGGCAAAGTAAAGAAAAAAAGGATAGAGGACGGCCAGAGAAGGAAGAGTAAAGAAGAATGAGACAAAGAGATGGAAAGGATAAGAAGACTACAAGGAGGAAGGTAGGAGACTGGCACCAGTAGGAGGTAGGCGATCGGCAGGTTGGGCAAGGTAGGGATGGCAAAAGAGTGGAAGGTAGGGACGCAGTCAGTAGGCAAAGGATAAGAGGACGGCAAGAAAGAAGGAAGTAAAGGGCATGGCCAAGTTAGGAAAAGGTAAATGGGAAAAACGCGAGCAGGTAGAAGGTAGGGGAATGGTCAGGGTGGAGGTAGGACGGCAGATAGGAATGGTAGGGATCGCAGCGAGGAAGGTAAGGATATGGCAGGAGGTAACGGTAGGGATGCGCAGAGAGGAAAGTAGGACGGCAGGGCAGGAAGAGTAAGGGATGGGCAGTATAGACGGTAGGGTTGGCGGTGGAAGGTAGGGATGGCAGGCAGGAAGGTACGGGATGGCAGGAGGAAGGTAGGGCGCAGTAGCAGAAGGTAAGGGACGGCAGTAGGAAGGGGGTAGGAGATGGCACAGGCTGGAAGGGTAGGACGGCCAGTAGCCGAAGGTAGGATGGCAAGGTCGGAACGGTGCGGATGGAGGAGGAAGGTGGGCCATGCAGAGAGGAGGTAGGGAGGCAGGTGGAAGGTAGGGATGGCAGCGTGTGAAGGTGGGACGCAGTAGAAGGTAGGAGATGGCAGGTGGAGGTAGGGACAGGCAGTAGAAGAGTAGGCGATAGGCAGGTGAAGGTAGGGAGGAGGAGGACGGTAGGCATGGGCGCAGTAGGAAATGGTAGGGATGGCAGGCCAGGTAGAACGGTAGGCGTGGCAGTGGAAGGTAGGAGATGCCAGTAGTAGGAAGGATAGGATGCAGGGGGACGGTAGTATGGCCAGGAGGAAGGTAGGAGATGGCAGGAGAAGGTAGGCGTATGGCAGAGGAAGTAGGGATGCACAGGAGGGAACGGGGGCCGTAAGGGACGGCAGTAGGAAGATAGGAGGCAGCGTGGAAAGGTTAAGGGATGAGCAGGTGGAAGGCGTAGCTGATTGGCAGGTGAGAACGGTAGGACGATAGGCAGGAGGAAGGTAGGGACGCAGTAGGAAGGTCAAGAGATGGCAGCTTGGTGGAAGGTAGGGATGGGCGGCGGAAGTAGGGAGCGCAGGGTGGAAGGTAGGGACGGCAGTAGGAAGGTAGGGACGGCAGTAGGAAGGTAGGGAATGGCAGGTGGAAAGGTAGGGAGGCAGGAGGAAGGTACAAGGGACGCGGCAGAAGGAGGTAGGATGGCAGGAGGAAGGTAGGGCGCAGTAGGAGGGTAGGCGATGGCAGGTGGAAGGTAGGGACAGGCGAGTAGAAGGTAGGGACGGCCAGTAGGAAGTAAGGGATGCAGGAGGAAGTAGGATGGCAGGAGGAAGAGTAGAGACGGCAGCGTGGTTGGAAGGTAGGGATGGCAGGTGGAGGTAGGATGGCAGGTGGAAGGTGGGACGTGGCAGTAGGAAGGTAGGGATGGCAGGTGGAAGGTAGGGATGGCAGTAGGAAGGTAGGGACGGCAGTAGGAAGGTAGGGATGGCAGGAGGAAGGTAGGGACGGCAGTAGGAGGTAGGGATGGCACTGCGTGGCAAGGTAGGTATGCAGCTCGCGCCTGCGGCATGCGAAGGAGATGTGTCATCGAAGTGCACGCTGCAGAACTCGCAGAGGGGGCGGGGGTTGTCACTTATCGCCGATGCAGATTTAAGTACCGTTTTTGTGTTTTATGTATTGGAAGAAATTAACGTAGAGTGGAATCCATTTTCTTGGAAGAAGTTAGTGAGGTTTCGGAATTTTGTTTATGGAACGAGAGCAAGGCAAAGTAGAATTAACCCTGTTTGAATCACTGGTTAGTGTGTGCATCCTGAGATGAATGAGTTTTCTGGGCTCATTCTATTAGCAATAACTTTGTGGTCTTGTTAACACTTGTAGAAAGGAAGCTTCTGGAGTCACTCCCTTTCTCATCACAATGCCCTGAAGAGGAAATGGAACTCTTGCGATTCATGTATGAAGTCAAACTTAAAAAGGTATTTTCACCATTAGGTAGTATATGTGCTACTAGTACAGTGCGAGCTGAGACAGTAAAACCTGTACGTAAGCGTTACTTAGAAGTTAGTGAAAACATTAAAAGTGTCCTTGATAGACAGGTATCCATTCTATAGAGGTGATTCACTGTATAACTGCCACTCAATGAAAACATCAAGTATCCTTTATAGGCATTATATAAGTGTCCTCTATAGAGATGCTCACTGACACAGATTTGAGTTTATCATCTCAGTGTTAATGCTGTAATACGTTAGAAATGTCTGTAGTAGGTAAATGTTTGAATGGCGTCTGCTATGTGGTGGTGTATTATATAATATGTTAATGTGCGATTATGCTACAAGATGCATACACCCTGTTGGCTTGTGTCTATGATAAGCACTAATGTTGAGATATCTTAAGCATAACGTGAAAGTGTGATGCGTGCATCTCTCTGCCACCTTGTTTCCTTTTGGTTTGAATTAGTTACAACACGGCAATTTATGAAAAAGCAAACGAAATAATGATGAGAATTTATCAACACCAATATATTTTTAACAATCTCATGCGAGCCCCCTTTTACCACTGTATTTATTAAGGATATTTAATATAATAAATGAATGTAAAATATTTACAGTACTTAGATATTGAAGTGCGGAATTAATCATATTTGACATGATTCTACGTTGCTATTCGTTTCAGTACGATAAGCCCCTATCTCTGGTTGTGCCAGCCACACTGGGCGCCCTTGGAGACAACGTGGATGTTGTTGTCAACCTAGCCGAGCGTCATTACTACAACTGCGAATTTAAGGACTGCTTCAACATCACGTCGGCGTAAGTATTGCGATGCATGCAGTCTTACTGCGAGGCATAACATCACTTGGTGGGTTCCGTTGTGACCCAGACGGATTTCACTAATTGCACAGAAGAGGGTTTTATCATTAGACTGTCTCCCCTACCCCCTCCTCTAGCTACCTACCTGCACTACCTACGTAGCCACCTACCCTATCTCCCTACCTCCCCTACCTACCTACTTACCTTCCCCACCTACCTACCTATCTACCTACCTACCTACCTACCTACCTACCTACCTACCTACCTACCTACCTACCTACCCAGCTCCCCTATTTACCTACCCTACCTACCTACCTCCCCTCCCTACCTACTCCATCACAGCCTTATCATCCTTGAATCGTCGACGAGGTGTGTCGCGCTGCCCCCCTTCTCGTCGCCGCCGCAGCAGGGGGCGCCGCCGTCCGCGACGTCGCGGTTGACGCTCCCCTCGTCGTCGACGACGGTCGCCGCCTCCTCAGCTTCCGCGGTGGGCTCCCGGAGCGGTCCCGGGATGAGGAAGAAGGAAGCCGTGTAAAAGACGCCGGAGAGGGCCATCGTGCCGACGGCGAGGCCGTGGATCGTGTAGCGGAAGCTGGTCGTGTCGTACAGCCAGCAGGAGCCCGTGTCGTCGCACGCGTTCACCTGCCACAGCCGGCATGCGCCGTCGATGAGCGTGCCGGCGATGATCGGGCCGGGCAGGTACGCTGAAAGACGCCGGCAGGCGAGGTCAGGTCAGGTCAGGTCAGGAGGGTCAGGGCAGGTCAGGTCAGGTCAGGAGGGTCAGGTCAGGTCAGGTTAGGCAGGTCAGGCGACGGTTAGACATCGCAAGCTTACGGTCTGTCTGCTGATGGCAGAGACATGCAAATGTTGAAGGCAAAGAATTTGCAAAAGTGAGAAAGAAGTTGGCAGCAAGCAAGATAAAAGAAAGATCCAGGACACTGGCAGGGTTGGATGCCATGCTAGTGTTGTGTACATTCTGGAGGTGGACTTGGTCTTACTTTTCATAGTAGTTGTCGATATTTGGATATGATTTTATTATTCACGCCGACTTAGTAGAGTTACTTACTTAGCAGTGATGTGGTAAGTGATGAGATGGCCAATGCAATAGGCTTTACCTTTGCATCAACCAATCTGCAAAATTAAGCACGGCAGTGTTTCATTATTGTAAATGCTGTTATTAATATTTAGTATCATCGCCCGAGTGATTATAGGAAATCCTGCGCGCTGATTGGTCGAGACCTAGGTGATTATTTTTTAATAATCACCTCTAGGGTTTACATTGTAGTGGCGCCAAAAATGGCGGCTAGATTTGTAAATGTTACGGTAAATTTTGTCGCGCCAACATTTTTTTTTTTCAAAGAAAATTTATTTTAAATTAATTAATTATTAATTATATATATATATTTAAAAAAAAAAAAAAACTAAATAATTTATTTATTTAGAATAAATTGTCTTAAAAAAAAAAAAATTAATTAATTTAAAATAAATTTTCTTTGAAAAAGGTAATCAGTCGGCAAACAATTATTAGCCGAAGGCGAGGTGAATCTTGTTGAATAATCCCTGAGATGAAATCGAGGGGATTATTCAACAAGATTCACCTCGCCTTCGGCGAATAATTGATACTTAGTGCATGACGTGATGAATCGCTGCAATCTCATTGGATAACGCAGCAGGCATTATGAAGAGATAGTGCCCGCCTTAGCGGGCACTATCGGTTGCGCGACGCATTGTTATTATAACGCATTGTGTTTACGTCACGAATCTCCTGCGTCTGGGCGCCACGCAAGATTTTGGAATTAATGGCGATTGTGTTTGTGTCGAGTGTTTTGTTACATCGAATGCACCGGCAAATTAGGGAGTACAACGAAGGTATATACGCATGAAAAGTAGATTGCATAGTCATGTGATGCACTAAAAACATTAATGCCTGCTGTTGGGGGCACTATGCTCTCATAGTGTTGCTTTGGGAAGGAATAGTGCCCTCGCTACCGCTCGGGCACTATTCCTTCCCTCAGCAACACTATGAGAGCATAGTGCCCCCAACAGCAGGCATTAAAAAATACATATTGTGCGTCTGCGCCAGGAGGTACCATGCCGTATTGTAGAAGCATGTACGACATCTACAAATGTAGCATGTATTCATGTGTCTAGAGCAAGCGATGTTTAGCTGGGTAGCTATAAGCGCTCTAAAAATCTTATCCAGTCCTTAGGTATAGCTTACCGAATGACAAGTGTGATAGCACACACTTCTGAGGGTGTAGACAGAATAGCGCTGCCGATGAATAGGACCATATAAGCAATGAAGCTAGCATTGCATGACTCGGTACAGGATCCGTTGACAGCCTCACCTCCCTCTATGCACACGCATCCAGTAAGGTCCTGTAAAGTAAGCTCACGCTTTGACATTTACGAAATTACGATGTCCGTAAATGTTCAATGTACAGTAAGAAATATTTGTTAAAAATGATAGCAGTTACAGGAGCCATAGCGTTATGATTTCAAAATTAAACATAATTGCTGCATCGTGTCAGTATCACCATCAGACCTGCAACATTTTCAATATTTTTATAGCTTGGTGAAATGGAGTATTTGGTGAGTATAATATGTGCGCAGCGGCCATTAGCCCACTGCTGAAATCTTGAATCTGATTGCCACAGGCATAGTTTTAACAGTTAGGTGTCATTAGGGAAGAAGTGCACTGCTGAATTATATATCATGATTATTCTGATTCCCATCTAATAGTATAAAAGGTGAATAATTGTAGACGGGCATGACTGTCATACCTCTTCTGTACATCCAGCATAACAACCGGAAAAGTAGGTTGTCCCATCCATTCCACATACAGGGCGGAATTCTGTTTTGTCGCATGTGCAATTTGAGTTGCATGCCAGGCTCACGTTATACCTTGCAACAATGGCACAATCGAAAAAGTAGGTTATTATGTGAGTGCAGTCCTGTTCTCACCAATCTTCGTAACACGCTACACCCCAGGTTGGTTGTTGCATCATTAATCATAAGCACATTAAAATGCCGTTTACAACCAAAATGAAGTGCTGTTTAGGCAAATGAGGTTAAACTATGTTTCCAGTCACATACAATACCACACCATTTTAAAATTGGGTGTGTTTAACAGGAGTATAATCATATCAGAAGCAAATAAAAACAGTTTGTTGTTCTTATTCACTCCTGATCATGTATTTAGAACAAACCTGAGTTAGCGTTTTGAACTTCCACACGTCTGTTCAGTATGAAAATAGCCACAGAATGAAATTGCATTGTCAATATGGGCTTCTATACACATGTCCACAATCACAGTAGTAGTGCGACGAGCATTATAACTAATAATTATAATAATTAACCGGGGCTCACATTCCGTCTGCGTCGGTGGTGCCGGCGAAGGGCCGCTGCGTGCAGTCGATGAACATGAGTGCGAGGAAGGAGGCTGCGTAGTAGACTAGACAGATGATTACGGTGAGGCTATAGCCTCGGTTAGCCAGCCGCAGCCTGTGTACGAGGTAGCCTGCGCCGACAAAGCCCACACAGGTCAGCAACGACGCGACACCTGTGGTCCAAGCAACGAAATATGTAGTGACACTACTGTCTAACTAGTGTATTATTTGTATGAGTCTAAGCAACGAGGAGTCGCGAGTGATGAACGCACACACTGCGATCACCGTCGTTGTTGTTCGTTGTTGTTGTTGTTTGTCGTCATTGTCGTTCGTCGTTGTTGTTCGCCATCGGTGTTGTTCGTCGTCATTGTTGTTCATCTTCGTTGTTCGCCATCGTTGTTGTTGTTTGTCGACGTCGTTGTTCTTCGTCGTTGTTCGTCATCATTGTTGTTTGTCATTGTTGTTGTTCACCATCATTGTTGTTCGTCGTCATGGTTGTTCGTCTACGCTCACTTGTTTGATGTTATTGTGTCTATTCTATCGCTGCTCATCTAATTGTCTCTGTGGACAACTTTGAACCTTCCTCATTTATGGAGTGTCATCTCATCGTCGTTATAGATGCCAAGTGGCAGAAAATTGATGAAGAATTACCTGAGTATGCATTGGCGGATGAAGCTGTCAGGTGGAATTGAGCTTCTAGGTACTTGGGGACGAATACGAAGTAGGCGATGATTATGTACATCTTGAATGTGAATCCGAGAACGATGCACATATAGCTGGCGTTTGTCAGCAGGTGCCAGATTGTCTTGCCCAGTGCTGTAAATGTGCATACAAACGAAGGTTTCAGCAATAATTACAATAGCGGTTTTTCCCTCTCTGATTCACTTAAATATTTTTAGACCCATTTTGCTTTAGTTTGTAACTGAGTAGGTTTCACTCAGTAATACGGCTAGTTTAGTAGAGAAGGCTGTGTACGGATTTTGACTCCCGTGAGCATAGCATGTTAATATTTGACAAGCATTATTAATTTAGTCGTCTGGATTCGAATAACCAGTAAGGTGATGTGGACATTTTTTCTTACACGTCTATGGTATGTTATGACTTCATAAATCATGTCCCCTCATTTACCCATATATATTTATATATACATATATGTGTGTGCGTGTGTGTGCGTGCATGTGCGTGAGTGTGTGCACGCGTGTGCTTGTGCGTGCATGTGTGTGCGCGTGTGTGGGTGTGTGTGTAGGGTTGTAGTTCGAGTTGTCACAGCATATGCTGATCCTTGAGCTCTGTGATGGTAACGCACCGCTTGGCTGCGTCTTGATCATGTCGATGATGTTTGCACTTTCCGATTTCTTCTCGACCGGTTCAGCCTCCTGCTCCTTGTCACCTGCCTCAGAAGACTCCCGCGGGATTTTGTCCGGAAACATGGCGATGGGGAGAGTAATGACCAATAGAATGCCTGCTAGTATCACCCCGCCCAGCCACCAAGCTCCGAGCCACTGAGAGTCGGATGGAGTTAGTCCCATTTCTGCAAACAACGTAGCAAGTGCTGGTTCTACACTGTGATAACCACTGCTCATGGTTTAGTTCCAACCTCGCAGTCTGGTTGGTATACCATACACTACACCTGGTCTTGTATACCATATCCTACAAGGTACTTGTACTTTTACTTGTACAACTACATTGCAACAGTAATGCTGTTGCTGTTGATTATGATGATAATGATGTTGATGATGATGATGACGATGGTGATAATGATATTAATACCGGCATGAGCTATTCCCATATGAATGATATCGATGCTATTAGCCAACATGTGCTGAAGCAGTGTATCTATACACTTACGTTGGCCGGGGTCGATGTAGATGCCTAAACAGATCGAGCTGAGGAGTAGACCAAAAGCAAATCCGAGAGTTCTCATCGCAGACAAGATACCTGTGGTATTGAAGGAAAGCCCTGTGGGAGCAGCTGTAAGGAATGCACTTCAAACAAATGTGCGTGTATGTTGATACGCTAGTACATACATGCAAAAATTGCTGTGTATTCATCCGTAATTAAAAACAAGCAAAGTAAGTGCAGAAATCCACAGTGTTTCCTATCTATATATAGAGAATGCTTGCGATACATTTTCGCCATAGACAACTAATTGAGGTATATAGGGGATGGGAAGGGCCAATGTTACCATCACCATACTCACTGAGGTATATAGAGAGCTGAGAAGGACCAGTGTTACCATCACCATACTCACTGAGGTATATAGAAAGGTAACAAGGGACAGTATTACCATCAGCGTACTCACCGAGGTATACATAGGATGGGAAGAGCCAGTGTTATCATTAACGTACTCACCAAGGTATATAGAGCCAGTGTTATCATTAACGTACTCACCGAGGTATATAGAGCCAGTGTTATCATTAACGTACTCACCGAGGTATATAGAGCCAGTGTTATCATTAACGTACTCACCGAGTGTATATAGAGCCAGTGTTATCATTACGGTACTCACCGAGGTATATAGATGCCAGTGTTATCATTAATGTACTTACCGAGGTATATAGAGCCAGTGTTATCATTAATGTACTCACCGAGGTAGATGGGAGCGTAGGAACGGTCGACGTTGTCGTCGACGTAAGCGAAGCCAAGCGTGAAGAAGATTGAGCTGCCGACGCCGCGTATCGCCTCGCCAACGCACATCATCGCGTACGCGATCTCGTTGGCGTTGTCGTCGTCGCCGCAGTCGCCCGCATCTGTGCCGTTGCCGCCGAAGCACGTTGAGTGGCCGTCGCCGTCTTTCGCTGCCACGGGGACCGTCGCAGCGGCGTCGTCGACGCCGGAGCCGAAGACGAAGTGCGGCGCCATGGCGACGAGGATGCCGACGGCGCTGACGACGCATCCGACGGCGATCGCGAGCGGCTTGTGCGCCTTGCCAACGTGGCTTGTGAAGATGATCGAGACGACGAACGTGAGCGTGTTCATCGTCATGAGCAGGCCCGATTGCTTGCTCGGGAACTCGAAGCGCCGCTCGATCGTCGTGATGCAGCCGACGAGGTAGCCCGAGATGCCGTCGGCACCGATGAAGGTCAGCGTCAGCAGCACCATGAACACCTTGACGCTGCGCAGCGGCTGCAGGCAGCGAGGCCGGCAGCCGCCGAGGCCGCAGCTGCTGGACGACTCCATCGCTGACGGATTCTTGCGGATTCTTAGGGATGCTCAGATGTTTACCGATGCTTAGGAATGGTCAGATGCTTAGGGATGCTCACGGATGCTTTGGGATGCTCGGGTGCTTACGGATGCTCATGGATTCACACAGATGCTAAGATGCGCACAGATGCTCACAGGTGCTTTCAGTTGCTTACGGATTCTGACGGAAGCTCAGGTGGTTAAGAATGCTCTCGAATGCTCGCAGATGCTCACGGATACTTACAGGTTCTAATGGTTCTTTCCAATGCTTATGGATGCTCTCTGATGCTTACGGATGCTTATCGGTGCTTTTCAATGCTTATGGATGCTCTCTGATGCTTACGGATGCTTATCGGTGCTTTAAAATTCTTATGGATGCTCTTGGCCACAGACGCTTCCAGATGCTCATGGATACACAGGCAAGCTCGGGGCACGGCTGTGAAGGCTCCCGGAGAGTCGAGGATCGCTGCGTGAGCTGCAGTGGACAACCGCTGCGGGCTTTGTAGCCTGTGCTACGCTGTAGAACGAGGATCCGCAGCATTAGAGCTGAGTTTTATAACGACAAGAAAAGGGTGGTGTGTGCTCGCTCACTGGGCGACTAGTGTGTCACTGCACATGTGCCAGGGCAACGCATGGCGTGCATATGCATAGTGCTTATGTTGTACTAGCGGTTAACAACGTATCTATTTAGCAGTAATTGCGGAAAAACATATTTGAACATTCCGTGGCGCGTCGCTACTATCTGTATCATGGCGGTCTTAGCATTCGTCATCTCTCGCTATGCTAATATTACACGACAATTAAATAGGTAAACGATCTATTCATCAGTTATACACTACATATCACACGTAGTTTATATCAGATAAAGTCCGACAGGAACACACACTGTTTAAAATACATAGCTTATCTATATATCGCATGCAGTATGTAGTACATAAACCATCTATCTGTTAGCTATATACTATCACTATGTATTGAATATATATATACACGATATTATATTTACGTAAAATTAGTATTCTCTCGTTGCCTCTGCTAATTTTGTATGGCACAGGTGCTGTCTGAAAGGCCTTCGCTAATGGCACTTGCTAGTATAGTTAAATATCGGGGTCGAACTACCAAATTAGTCATACCTGTGGTGCGATAAACATTGATCGTGACACTGGAGATACCTGCCCATGATGTGCCCTTTTGTAATCTGAATTTATCTATGATCTATAATCGTCATGTAAATAAGGCTTGCTGCGACTCAATGTGTCTCTCTGCTTGCATGGATGTTCATTCGTCCATATAACTAGATGTTGTATATGTTAATTCGTATCTATACTTTCATTGGAGAAAAATTAACCTCGAATTCAGCCTCCTTTAAGGAATAATTGTGGATGATGGTGATGATTAAATCGTTGTCTGCTTGCAGAGTGCTGAACAAAGATCCATTTCACAGTGACTGCCTTCCTGTCCACATCGCTTGTCTAGTAGAACTTAAGAAACCCAATGGTAAGCAATGATGTCAATGACTAAGATATTTACGCGGTGCATCAGTAGGATGGTTATAGTGCGTTCCGTGACCAGGATGGCCCTTAAGATGTTTAGCCTGAGAATGTTTGTGACAAATAAGTTATGTCTGATCGAAAAAGAATTTGAATCCCTGCTATATAATCATGGTTCGCACAGTCCTTGAAAACTCCTTGAATTTGATGAAAATGTCCTTGAATTTTTAGAAAGAATCCTTGCCTGTAATAAAAATAAATTTTGTACTATCAATAATGTGCAAACCTCAATAAAAATTGCGTTAAATGAGCTTAAAAAGCTATAGACACGATAGACAGTTAGATGATGATCACAAATTACAGTAAGTCAGTAAAATCAGTCAGAAAATCAAGGTATGTTGTAGAAGTGACAGTGTTTAGAAGGGTTTATTAATGTGATCCAGGTAAGTTTTAGAGGTGACATGCAGTGATTAAGAATGGGGTTATTAAATTAATCCAGGTATGTTTTGTTCTGTGTATGAATTTCGATAAAATGTCCAATAAAATGTCCTTGAATTTCAGATAAAATGTCCTTGAAAAGTCCTTGAAAATTTTTTCAGTCCTCTTGTATGAACCATGATAATACATATGCAACCTATCAGGACATTAGACGAGTAAATTATACGAAAAATAAATGAATAAACAGCAGGTCTTACAGGCTGTGAATCGTTTATTAGATTCCTGGGTGTTTAGTGCGGATGGTTTACATTTCTGTTACGTAGCATGACAAGGTCATATCAATATTGCCAATATCTCTGCTCATTCAATGCATACATCGTGGTGGTGATAACATTGTGTGAACTGCTCATGCCTAAACCAATAGCATCAGGTGACCGATGACATATTGTAAATGCACGTGAATAAAATCTGTATTTGCCAGTGCGTTTTATAATAGTTTGCTATGTTTGGCTATTCCAGATTTGTTCTATCTTGCACATAAGCTAGTTGATCTCTACCCAGATAAACCGGTGAGTAGTGTGCCAACAGGCAGATTAAGAGTATTATCTGATATCATATAGGGCACTAGTTTAAGCAGCATACAAGTCTATCAAGCCTCGGTATAAGCTGGCCATCTTATTCATTGCTGACATTTAATGTAAACGTGAGAGGTATAAATAGTAGTAAATACGGCTGAAGGGGTCGTTGACGTATATGTACCCGAGTATAGTACCCGAGGTGTCGGCGAGTATGTCGCCTACGCCTACTCCCTAACCCTAACCCTAACACCCTAACTCTATCAAATAGTTACCTCGAGTACATATTAGACGCCATTGTACGACAACGACCCTTCGTGCGTAAATACATCGTCTAGGCTAAATAAGCTATAACTAGACTAATTAAGATGATCGCCATATATGATTTGCTGCGTCACACTTGCCTACGTAGAGGCATTTGCGTGATATTTCACCTGCAAACTGCTATTCTGGTCACCAGGTGGCGTGGTTCGCAGTCGGCTGCTATTACCTGTTGGTGAAGAAGAATGATGCAGCAAGGCGATACCTTAGCAAGGCTACAACCCTGGACAGGGTCTATGGCCCAGCATGGCTTGCATACGGACACTCCTTTGCTGTGGAAAATGAGCACGATCAAGCGATGGCTGCGTATTTCAAGGCATCGCAGCTCATGAAAGGGTGTGATATGAGTTCTGTGCCTTACAAACAAATTACTTAGCGTGGGATGGAATCAAGAGCATCTTAATTATTCTAGACCATACAAGGGGGAAAGTTTGAAAATGCTGTCATAGCTGCAATGAAACATTCCATAAAGTGTAAATTTTGGATAAGATACTAACTTAGACACATGAGATTGATCTTTTTGGCTAGCCATTTCTTAAATTTAATGGGTTTATGAACTTACACCTCAACTCGAGAATGTACGAGGAGTATTCAATTAGCTGTATTGTGTTAGTAATGGGGAATGAGTGGGCATCAGGCAACTCTTGGTATCTGTCTTATATCTTATATTTAAATATCTATTTTGTACCTCAGCCCAACAACTGAATATTTGAATATTGTTTAACAAAGCAGTTCTACTGTTTCAGGTGTCACCTGCCACTGCTATACATCGGCCTGGAGTATGGACTTACCAACAATGCTAAGCTTGCTGACCGATTCTTCAGCCAAGCTCTGGCCATTGCACCGAGCGATCCATTTGTCTTGCACGAGATGGGAGTGATTGCTTTCCAGAATCACTAGTGAGAAGCTTGGTGTTTTCAAAAAGCAAATATAGAACCTGCATGCATCTGTAGAACTAATCATTGTGTGTTTGTGGTTATTATAAGTTTCATTTCCCTAAATGAATTGGTACTACTTTGTGGTTATACAAGTTCATATATGCTTAGGAAATGTGCCAGCTTTATATATTTGTAGGTAAAATGTAATCCACATGTTTAAACTATAGCAATACACTTCGTGCTTATTACGTTAATTGGGAATAAAACCACACAACCTCACCTTGCCGTTCCTTATTACCCCACAAATTCTACAGTATAACTAGATCACCAAATTAACTGTTCTGTTTAATAGTCATATATTAGCTGCAGCGCAATGTGTTGTAACGTACTGTAGCGCTCGTACTAATTTGCCATCACTTGTTGTAGCTGGGAGACAGCAGAGAAGTATTTCAGTGAAGCCCTCAGCAGTATAGAGGCCGGGCAGCAGTGTGTGTCTGTGGAGAAATGGGAACCATTACTGAATAACCTTGGCCACGTCTGCAGGAAGCTAAAGTACGTGTCAGATATCACACAGTGTAGTGTTCACATAGAGCAGGGAGGTCCTCTTCGTTCAATAGTGTATCTGCTAGTATTTATATATGTGATATGTCACTACGTGCGTGCGTGCATGTGTGCGTGCATGTATATGTGCGCATGTGTGTGTACAGGTATGCATGTGTGTGATATTTGGCACATTCGGTGACATTTCGTAAAATTAAGTTTGTAATGTTGTCAGTTGTCAGCTGGTGCTGCCCTCTACATAAACTATACATAGTGTTACCTGTTTTATACTGACTGGGCGGCTCGCTGTATTCAGAGCTCACTTTGCAAGTCTGTGTGTGTCTTCACTGTCTGGAAGCAAATGCATTTTTTAAATATTTTCCCGTAGGAAGTACGAAGAGGCGCTGGATCACCACCGCAGAGCTCTGATTCTCTCCCCTCAGAATCCATCGACGTACTCGGCGATGGGTTACGTTCACAGCTTACTAGGCAACGCTGCCATGGCCGTATACTACTTCCACAAGGTACTGCAGCGTACCTTGGTTTACGTCAATAACGTTGGCATACTCCGAGGAGTAATGAGTGACAGTATGAACTAGAAAGAGGGCACTCACGGAGAGTGCATACCTCCGCCAGCGACATACGCCATACGCCCCGTGTAACATGTATGCTGCTGGCTGCTGCTGACTGACTGGCCTGCTGCTGGCTGGCTCGCTGACTCGACGCGCTAATATCAATCGCGCGAACGCACTAACGCACGAGCGATCACATAACCTCCTGCAACTCCGTTGCGGAGGTAATGAATAGTCTGTTCTGTACCATAAATTCGTAAACTCATAAACTGTAACCATATAATCGCTGTGTCAAATCGCAGATGACGATTATTAAATTGCGTCGGCTCACGTATATTGAATTTTCGTTGAAAATTTGAAGCTTGATTTTATTTGCATTTGAAATCATGCATTAAAAGGGATCGTTTACTCTAGGTTCTAGGGTTATTTTCAGTTAATTTAGGTTAAAATTACGTTACATAAAAAGTTTCATGGTTTAATCACCATTAGAAATATTATTAAAAAATGTTTTAAAACTAACGACTACAGTTTGATTACAACGACAGTAGCGCCACTCAAAGCACACGATCTGATAAGTTGCACAAAACCACTTTTCAGCCTAGGGCTACAGACCGAGGGTGTTTCTTATTTATTAATTTAAAAGCAAAAGGATTGTAATATCTTATAAACGACATATAGTTTCAGTTATAATATGGATAAATTTGCCCTAAAATGAATATCGTTCGGTTAAATAGCATTTAGGTATAAATTTAATTGCACTTTTGTGATTAGCCCTCGGTCTGTAATGTGCAAAATAAATTGTCAAATACGCAAATTTTTTGGGGTGGCAGCATGGTCGCGGGTGTCATGGCGCCGTTCAAATTTCGTAGCGTTGATGTGTAATTGATTATAAGAATTAAATTAGGTATCTGGTAACAAATACGTGTGGGTATAGACGATTTGTTATACAGTAAGTACAGTTGTATGCAGTAAAATCCTAGAGTCTACTATCCCTTTAAGTTTAACTAGTTGCGATGCTTGCGATTATGTGTGCAGTGAGGACTGTGATGATTTGTGTGTGTGTGTGTGTTGTGCAGGCGCTAGGTCTGAGGAGAGATGACACGTTCAGTACGAACATGCTGGAGAAGTGCATGCAGCAGCTACTGAACGAACTCAACCCGTGTGAAGGTAAACATATGAGAGCAGACGCAGACGCAGGCTACATGTCGCGTTAACATTCTTCACAAACACTGCTTGTCTATGGGCATCTTTAATTCGGTGAAAAATAATTGGATAAATGGGGGAAAAATTTAATGTGATCTGTAATAATAACAACAGAAGCAACAACAACAACAACAACAACAACAATAACAACAGCAGCAGGAGCAGCAATAGCTGTAGCAGTAACAACACAACAACAACAACAACTATTATTATTATTAATGATTAGTTCCCTTCGCCGCAGACGTGCCGGACGACCTGCCGATCCCGATCAACCGCAGCGGCGTCGAGGAGATCATCACGGAGACGGTGGATGACAGCGAGCTGGCCGGCAGCCACGAGCAGCAGCCGAATCTCTCCTCCTTCCTCGCCAACACCAGCGACAGCGTCCTCGTAGAGGAGGTCTCCATGGACCTCGAGGGAAGCAGCTGAGACCTCGAGTACGTCTTACTGAACGAAGTTTCGCGTAACTGAAGAAGCTGAGAACCGACACGTCATTGAGGAGATCTCCATGGACCTCGAGGGAAGCAGTTGTGACATGGCGCGCCATAGAAGAGCTCTCCATGAACCTCGAGGGAAGAAGCTGAGACGACAACCCGCCATAGAGGAAGTCGCAGGCTCGAGACGCGGCGGCGCGCCGCACGATCATTCGTTGTAAATTATTGGGCAGATGATAGTGTTTTTATCGTTGGAAGAAGACGTTCGGACACGCGAAAGACACTCGAGGGTGAATTTTCTGTGAGGCGTCGAAGTGTTGTATGCAACAATGCGTGTGTGATGTGGAATAATAGGTTACCTAGAGTGTTACAGAAACTGTAATGACAATTAACCTAATTCTCATCCCCCGATGGCTGACATTGTTTGTATGAGGTCTACATCGTTACCAGGTACTAATTTTCTGTACTTGAAGAGCTATGAATTCTTTTTGCGAAAACAACAACCGTTTTGAGCCATATTTCGTGAATATGAGACTGTAAATAAAATATATAATTTGTTAGAAGAATTCATTTCTGTTGATATCTGTTTATTTTTGTCATGTCATTCTTATATACAGATGATATCTAACGTGAATCATTGCAGGCATTTTCGTTATATTACCGTTTCAAGATAAAAAAAAACGTAGAAGTATTAAAAGGTAACAAAAAAGTACAAGGCGCATTTTTTCCCCAATGGCTTCCCAACATCTTAACAACTGCAAACACATTAATTATGTGGAAAGTGGAACACGCAGAATCTGATAGGTATACGTACAAACAGCAGCGAGCAAATTATGTTGCTACGTGAAGTCTGGAACGCGCAGAATTTGACAAGCGATCAGAATGAGACGAGTTGATAATTAATGATTATTAATGATAATTAATGATTCAGATCGAATGAGACAAGTTGATATTTAATGATTATGCAGTAGGTCTACAAGCATGCGATGATAATATCAGGAGTAAGATAATATAGGATCTATCCTATATTATCTTACTCCTGATAATATGTAGCTTAAGGGCCGGACACACTAGGCGATTTAATCGGGCGACTGAAATAATCGCCCGGACTAATATCAAAACGTTTTGGGGCGGACACACTAGCGGATTTTACACCGGTGGGCATGAGTGCTGCTGGTGGTACGTGCGTGTGTGTACAGATACACGTGCGTGGTGCATGCATAGTGCGGTAGACCGTGCGATGCGTGCGTGTCACGTACACCGTGCGTGCAGCGATGCCGTGCGTGCTGTGTTGTAAACGGCGTGCATGCGTCCGTGTGCTGTAGTGCTGCGCTGTGTGCGTCCGGGGTGGTGCGTGTCAGTATACGTCGTACAGTGTGCAAGTTACACGTGGTGCGTGCGTGTGTGAGTAGACGTGGGCTGCGTGCGTGTGACACGTAACACGTGCGTGCATGCGTCGCGTGCGTGCGTCGGCACGTACACGGGCGTGAATGAGTGTGTGCGTGCGTGTGTACGTACACGTGCGTGCGTGCGTGCGTGCATCGCTATTACATGACATGACATACTAAACATCAAACATCGCTATTACGTCAGTATCATTGAACAACTCTGATTGGCTGATGAATTGTACAATCGGGCGACTAAATTATCGCCGACCCGGACACACTAGGCGATTTTATCGGGCGACTGAATTAATCGCCCGATAATATCAAAATGTTTTGATCTATGCGATGTTTAAATCGGCGGCCTGGACACACTAGGCGATTTCACCGGCGATTTAGTCACCCGATTTAATCGCCCGATAAAATCGCCTAGTGTGTCCGGCCCTTTAGGAACGGAGACTCCGCGAGCTGCCGCAACAGCAGTGCATCAAAGAGCCTGCATCGAAAATATGAAATCAGTATTGCGTTATTTTTGTTGGCTGTATGATGTGTGGAAGTGACAAAGGTTGTCAGGTCCACATTGGTGCTGTGTGTATTAATGCCCCTGTGTGCGTTAATGGGATTATGAGGATATAATCAGGCTCCTGATATAAGGGAGCATATGGCTGGAAACGTGGTTTCGGTAATGCGTGTCGGTACACGCATACGCCACGTACGTTACAGCATAAAAAGACGCAAGAGTGAGAGTAATTGCGACGATATCAAAATGTTCACTGCCAAATGTGTTGAGTTTCTGACTTGTTAATTGTGATCGAACTTTATCGTTACTTGTTTTATATAGGAAGCCTTATGCTTCATATGTGTTTTCTTATTGTATTTTGATTGTTGTTATGTTTGTGTATTGATTGTGGGTTGTTTAATTGGACAGAAAGACGTTTCTCTCGTTGGGTTGAGTTAGGAAAGTATTAGGGTAGTAATTTTTTTTTGGAATTGTTTAGGTTTAGGGTGAAGTGTAGATCAGCGGGGACGCTGAATCGATGACAGGGTAGTCATCGTTTTGGGGAAAAGGGAGATAATGTAACATGTGTTTTGCACGTGTTGCATGAATTAGTCAGCGAGGCTGGACCGGGAGTTGTTGTAGTAATAGTCTATCTAGACACAGCGTCGATCGCGCATCTTGTTGCGGCTACATTGATGCATTAGGGGGAATTGGATAAGCGTGTCTTTAGGTTAGGCAGTTTCTAGGGTCATTGTGAAATGGGGGTAGGATGCGGTCTGGGAGAGCGGGTACATGTGCGTGCAGGATGTTTGTAGGAGTTTTGGAGGGATATATATGACAGAGATGTAAGAGTCGAGAGGATTCTGGTTCTGGTCGCGAGAGAAAGCGCACGCGCGTGCCACCCGCGTGTGCGTGGTTTTGTGTCTCTTTGTGCGATGTGTCTACACTGTATGAGTAATTAAAGAATATTCCGGTTACAACACAAGTTTGGCTTTATATCATCATTCCTGTTTACACTACACAAGCCGGGAATACGTTTAGTGGCTTATAGATAAGACTGTTATTCCAGAACAAAACATGTCCGCATTCGCGGAGGTAACATACAATATAAGTTATATACCCTGGGTTTATATCCGCTCTATAGCTCCCACTCCTTTCCCCTCGGTAAAATAGTCACGTTTATCCTAATTTCTGCATTCTATCTAACTACTCTCTCTTTCGTGTCCCTAGCTAGCTACCCTAACTGTTGTCTAACTTTAGTGTCGATTACTTAGTGCGTCCCTCCCTAGATCGTGGCAAAGTCCTCTTTATATAGCCCCCCCCCGCTGATTCAAATGCACATATCTTATTAACCAATGATAACACTTTGCGCCGAAAATTACATATTGCGCGTTGGTTACTGACTTTGCGCATCGCGGATTGAAGAGACATATCTCTC
>NW_014577124.1:11007-12427 GCF_000485595.1 Priapulus caudatus | reverse complement strand
GGAATGGGGCACCTGCGAAGAGGGGCCGCTCCGGGCGTCCACCGAGCCTCCATCGGGCGGCGGCGGTATCGACAGGCTCCGCCGGCGGCGCTCTCACGGCGGCCGGGAGCGCAGGGGCAGAGGACCGCGCCGGCGGCGTTGATGACGGCAGCGCCACTGCCGCCGCCGCGTTGGCCGTTGCCCTCGCTCGCTCCTGGCGATAGCGTGCCTTTAGGGCTTTCCTTCTTCTCCCCTCGGTGAGGCGGGCCTCCTCGACCGCGCGTGCCGCGGCAGCCTCCCGCGCAGACGTTTCTTGTCTGCGCTCCCGGTGACGGCGCTGCCGCTTCCTCTCTTCACCCTCGCTCGCCGGCAAGGTCGCCGCTTCCACCCCCAGGTCGACCATCGCCTCTCCATCGCTGGTCGCTAGCCGCGGCGGTGGGGATGGCGGCGCCCGTCGGCCACTGTCAGCGGGCGATGGGGAACAGGCAGCACCCTCTGGGGTGTCAGCAGCCATCTTGTCAACGGCGCCCTCGTCGGCCGTCACTCCCGGTATGGGGACGGCGTCTCCCTCGGCCGCCGGGAGCACGGTAGGGGCAAGGAGGGCCGCCAACCCTCCACGCCTTGGTGTGGCGACCGCCTCTTCTTCCCTTGCCGAAGCGCCACCCTCGGCAACCACCTTACTTGCCCACGCCAATACGACAGGCGAGGGGTGGGCCGTCTGGGCGGGGTTCGGTGTGGGTTCGTAGCCCGAGGACGGGGTCTAGGGGCGGGCAGCCCCTCTTCTTCGGCGCTGCTGCTGTCACGGCTGCTGCCATCGCTGCTCGACGTCCACACGTATCCCCCCTTCAAATCTTCCACCATCTCTCCTATCATTATCTCTCTGTTTTGTTTTTCTTTTTACTTCTGTTCGGCCTTTCCTCTATGGGTGTCTGCACGCGTTTAAGGAGTTTGCCTCTCTGCCTCTCCTTTTTATATGCTGGGCGAGCCACCACTGTCAGCAGTCTGACGTCATCACCCATTGTATTGCGCCACGCGGGTTTCGCACGCCCTAGATTCACTTTTAGCCGTGGGATTCTTTTACTGTTCCCATTCTGATCGTCCTAGTTTCTCTCCCCGAGGTAGCAGACTCCCCGTTTTTGGCAGGCCGGTAGGTCTCCTCGCGACGTATCGGGCCTCTGATCTTTAAGCGGCGCTACCGTCGCCCCTGCGAATTTATCTTTCCTCCTTGTGGTAGACGGCTAGGTCTCCCGCGACGTATTGGCCATCCAATTTACGTCGCCGTCCGACGTCGGCCATTCACTATACAGCGATCGCCGTCGGCCGACCTTTCAGCGGCGCTACCGTCGCCCCTGCGAATTTCTTTTTCCTCCCTGTGGTAAGCAGCTAGGTCTCCCGCGAAATATCGGCTCTCCGATTTACGTCGCCGTCCGACGTTGGCGGG
>NW_014577124.1:0-9086 GCF_000485595.1 Priapulus caudatus | reverse complement strand
CGGGCAGTCGGGCGGGAAAGTCCCCGGGGGTATTTTTATCATCAGGTCGACGGGAAGTCCTACTGAACATCCTCAGATTGGGACTACACCCCGTGCTTTTCTGCACCGTTCCTCGATAGGTGGCCATCACATACGGAAGGTGATCATCCCAGTCGTCGTGATGTTCACCAACGACCTTCGACAGCATTTCAACCATTCTGTGGCGAGGCAATCCGCCGTGGTCAGTGCAGTCTGGTCGCTAAGGTCGTACGCCTCCGTCAACTTGGTAAAGTAGTCACAGACTACCAGGATGTACTCATGCCCGAGGCCCGTGCGGGGTAATGGCCCCAGAAAATCGACCGCGATTCTCTCCATATGGGTGCACCAACAGCTTGCTGCTGTAACCGAGTTCTCCTGCGATGGCCTTCTTTCGGGCGCAAGGGTCGCACTGCCGACACCACCTCTTTACGTTACCTCTCAGCCCCGGCCAGGTGAAACGTTGCCGAATACGGGCTGACGTTTTCGTGACCCCCAGATGTCCAGACATCTTGCCCCGGTGCAGCAAGTCCATTATTTCTCGCCGGAGCGTCGGCGGCGCCACTAGCTGTGCAACTGGTACGCTGGGCCTGTTCTCTGGGATCCATAAACGGTATAACAGCCCTCGCCGTACTTCAAGGTGTTCCCACATGCCCCAGTAGCTCTTGCCGTCTCGCGACTCGCCCGCTATCTCCTAGTACGCGGGCCGTTCTTGGTTGCTCGTCTTCAGCTGAACAATCCGTCGTATAGACGCATTGCCTCGCTGCCATTCTCTTAATTGCTCTTCGCTCTACTGCTCCAACGGCGATGCAGGCGGCCCACTGGGATTGGCGGCCGTTACTCTAACCTGTTTGTGTAACCTGGCCGCTACTCTGTTCTGCGCCTCTTTAGCGGTGCAGTCTGGACAGTCCGCTTTTCTGCACTTCTTGCAGACGGGTGGCCGCGAGAGTCCATTTGCGTTAACATGCTGCTTGCCGGGTCGATGTTCAATCGTCAGGTCGTAGGTACCCAAAAAGACAATCCACCGGGCAATCATGCCCTCTGGTTCTTTGAAGTTGAGCAGCCACGTCAAGGAGGCATGGTCGGTGCGCACTCGGAAGAGACGGCCACATAGGTAGTGGCAGAATTGCCGTATGAACGTTACTACTGTCAGGAGTTCGCGGTTCGTAGTACAGTACCTACGCTGAGCCAGGCTGAAACCCTTACTCGCGTAGGCGATCCCACGTTCCTCTCCCTCCTGCGTCTGTGATAACACCACTCCCATAGCGGTGGCGCTGGCGTCGGTGTCTAGTACAAACTCACCTTCCCGTTAGGGGTATAAGCGAGCACCGGCGCGGACGTGAGCCTATCCTTCAATTCTCTGGAGGCCTCTCCACACTTCTCCGTCCAGCGAAAAGGAAACCCCTTTCGTGTAAGGTCGGTCAGTGGTCGAGCCACGTCGGCGAAGCTGGGTATAAAGCAATGGTAGTAGTTGGCGAATCCCAGGAAGCTTCGGACATCCATGACGCCAGTGGGGGAAGCCCAGTCCCTCACAGCTTGCAGTTTCTCCGGGTCACAGCTCACCCCTTCTGCGGACACCACGTGACCGAGAAAGGACACGCTTGTCTGGAAGAGTTCACACTTCAGTGGCTTTAACTTAAGTCCTGCCCCGCGCAACCGTGCAAAGACATTTTGCAGGTGCTCAGCCGCCTCCATAAATGTTCGTCCAAAGACGATGACGTCATCGAGGTAGACCAGGCATTCAGCCCACTGCAGCCCCGGAGGACGAGCTCCATGAGTCGTTCAAACGTCGCCGGAGCGTTGGCTAGGCCGAACGGCATAACCTGGAAGTCAGAGACCATGCCTTGTTTCTATCGGCGTCTTCTCCCTATCTTCGGGGGTGCATTTCGACCTGCCAGTAGCCCGAGGCGAAGTCCAACGTAGAAAACAATTGACTACCGGCGAAGGCATCTAGCCTGTCGTCGATCCTAGGTTGAGGCTACGCATCCTTTCGCGTCGCGTCATTAAAACGCCTGTAGTCCATGCAAAAGCCCGCAGTGTGGCTGCCATCCCTTCTGTCACCAGGGGACGACACTTATGGCGACGCCACGGGCCTGCGCTTATATTCGGTGATGATGACGCCATGTCATGCCAACATATCTTGTCGATCAGTCTCGTCCGAATTCTGCGACGCGAAAGGATGCGAATCCTCAACCTGAGGATCCGAACGACAGGCGCTAGATGCCCTTCGCCCCGGTAGTCAATTGTTTTCGTACTGTTGGGCCACTCGCCGTGTTGCCCTCCGGCGTCCAGCGGGCACTCGATCTGGCAGGCGCGGTCGACTGACTGCCTTAGCACCCCTGGAAGATAGGGATAGAAGTGGCGGCCTTGCATCGTAGTCACAAGGGTCCGTGTGGGTAGCACACCGGGTGTCTCTGGATCTGTCCAGGTGTCATGCCTTCCCACGGTATCCCCAGGCCATGGCAAACAGGTCACTATTTAGTGCCCAGAAGCCTCCGCAATTCCGTTCTGTAGGCGCATATTTCCCTACGAGCTCGCGAGGACGCTCCAGCGAACGGGGTAAGTGGTCATCCGCACGCTCCACAGCCTGCCACAGAGGCTGAGGCAGCGCTTGGAAGCGGTACCAGTTGCTCTCGTTCTCTCGGTTCCTGTAGTGAGCGGCCAAAGGGCTTCCGAACCCTTAACTCGGTGCCAGCGCCGGCGCCGCCACCTTTAGTGAGCTAGGGTTCTTTGACCGCAGTGGGGGTGCTATGACCACCATCTCCTCACCGAAGTACTGAACTACGATTAGGGGACTTCTCTTTCTGCGACTGGACCTCGATCTCTACGTATGACTCCGCCTCCATCAAGATGCATCGTCTTCTTCGCGGCCCTTTTGCACGCCGATTTGATGAAGACGTCTCCGGCCGGTGCTGGAGCTCCCCTGACAATCAGAGCCGAGTCCTTTTCCTCTTCTCACAGCTTGCGCCGCGTTTGTCAATCGAGCGTAGCCGGACTTTAACCACGTCTAACAGCACGGAGCCGCAAGCCCAGGTGCACTCGGGATCTTTACTCGATGCAGAGACAAGACGTCAGTCCTCATCTCTCTCGCCGCGGTCACGCGTGTCTAGAGTCAAGCCTCTTCGCTCAGCCAAGATCGGTAGACCGTGCGACAGTGAGCTTGAATACGCAGGACGGAGATACAGCTGCGAGATGCTGTCGCAGGACGGCTGCCTTGCTCCCACCCACTCGGTCGTCATTGCATGACTGTCTTACCGAAGTCCGATTCACCGTCCATGCTCCATACGGCATTCCAGCCTATTACTCCACCATATCTCAGTGCTACTCGAGCATATTCATGCTCACATCCCTCTCTGCTCTCTCCTCGCCGAGCCAAGAGAGTTGGCTGGGCTCGAATCATATGCTGACCGACGCGTTACCTATCAGACACGAGACGTACTGTGCGGCTGCACGTTTTCTCTCATTCTTCGCTGCGTGAGCTGACAGATGTGCTAGCCCCGATGAGCCCTGCCTCGTAGCAAATTGAGAGGGAGGATTTAGGTACCTCCCGCTGTAGCACGACCCGCCGTTGCTTCACCTCCACTCGTGACCTCCCTCCAACACGGGAAGCGTGGAGTTTTACGAGACACCGACGCCAGCGCACCGCTATGTTGGAGTTCAGCGGCTGTCTGTGTCTCGAGCATGCACTGAAGCGCCAAACAGGGTCGAGGCCGCGCGAGAGCGAACGTTACATCGTCCACAGCGTCACGTGCCACGCATGGTCGATGGTTGTACTCGACCAAAGGCGCGCAGCGGGCGTTCAATCTCCCACGCTGCATCTTCCCTGGGTTAGAAGTTTGGATCCACTTCCGGCCCTACCGTTTCCGGCGGAAAGAGCCGCGTATGTGTGCTAGAGTCGGGTAGTCGGCGTCGCCCACCTGCGCGCGACTGCCTGTTATCGGGGCGCTCGTTTTGAGCGACGGGTGGCTCACCTGTGACTCACAGCCTTCGCTGGCCGATTCTCGCTCATAGCGTGGTCACATATGCGGGTTTTTTAGCCTGGCTGCCAACGCGTGATGGGACTGTACTACGAACCGCCGAACTCCTGACAGTAGTAAGTTCTACGGCAATTCTGCCACGACCTATGGGTGGCCGTCTCTTCCGACGTGCGCACCGACCAGCCTCCTTGACGTGGCTGCTCAACTTCAAAGAACCAGAGGCATGAATTGCCCGGTGGCATCTCGTCTTTTTTGGGTACCTACGACCTGACGATTAAACATCGACCGCGCAAGCAGCATGTTAAAACGCAAATGGACTCCTCGCGGCACCCGTCTGCAAAAGAAGTGCCTCAAAAAGCGGACTGTCCAGACTGCCCCACCGCTAAAGAGGCGCCAGAAACAGAGTCCCGCACCTGAAACATGAGGATCGGGTCTCGCCGCTACCTGCAGTCAGGTCTCCGAGTCCCTACTCCAAGTACCAGCATCTGCGTAGCCCAGTGCAGCTCGGCCCGGAGTAACGGCCGCAATTCCTCTGCGTAGTGCTGGGTCTGCTCTCCCCATTCGTTGCCGATGTCTCGAAAGACCCGCCGCCCCTCGAGCGTGCACAGTCAAATGTGAGGCGTAATCTAGTTACCGAAGAAGCGTCCCGCATGAATCGTGTGCAATAGTGGCGGGTCGGGCTTAAACTCTTCTGCCGCCGTACGCGATCGAGGGGCTCAGCATCTCGCGTGTCCTATACCGTCTGAGGGGGATTGTAGCTTCCGCAGCCAAACGTGGAAGCACCGCGGTGAGCTCGAGAGCAAGCGCCCAAGTACCCGTCTTACTGTCCCACTTGTCCGCTCTCCGTATGCGGCTGTGTGTCGCATGGCATAGATCTCGCCAAACAATTGCGCGCTCCGGTACTCCGTCGGCAGTTCGAGACGCGACCTGCCCTTACCCGTTTATACTCATGGGCTCGCCCAAGAGCAGAGACTTGACATTAGCGCGGCTGCGACTCCGCGTCACTCGGGTATAGACATTCCTCATATGTACCTCCACAGCGCCCTACTCGCTCCCCTTGCTTGCACGGTCGTGGCCTGGTTGTGGAGTTCGGGCAGTGCCTCTGAGCTCGAGCGTGATGTGGTGTATATGTTCTCCATAACTACCTGGAATACTGCAAAGCCACCAGTGTCGCGTCCGGCCGCGTCGTCGGCGTTTACTCAGTGCGCATGGCCTGTGCACAGCTATGTTGCCTGCCGCCCTGTAGTCGGCCTCGGCGCTCGGAGACATCTACGTGATAGCAAGTTCTAAGGACTGGCACACTGTAGCGTGTGCGACCGGCACCAGAGAGTTCTTGTACACCCTCAATGGCTTCCGCCACCGGCCCATCCAGAACGTACCGCTCGACAGGCACTTCCCGCTCGCACTGCCGAGCAGTTCTCGTTCCAGCCAGTGTATACTCAGCGGCTATATCGAATTTTGGTCACTGTGAAAGAACGCTGCTTCCTCCGTAATTCTAGGGGTGGGTCACAGCATTTCTCACTCTGGCCCGGCCCTCAGTGAGGAAACGGCCTGCGTCAACTCTCATTCGATCGCGCTGTGATACGTTCCTAGACGATAGACACTTTGAGCCTTCTGCTCTGTCACCCCTCTGTCTCTGCCGTCGTTACCCTTCCTATTGTCAAGGTGTCCCGTGCCAGCTGCCGAACTGTTCGGCAGCGCGAAAAGTAGGGCCTCGCGCATCCGCGATAGATCGGCGAGTCTCACAGGTTCGGTACCACGCTCTCTACAGCTGTGTGAGACTGCTCGGTGCAGCCGCACTTATGGCAGAGAATCGCCGGCTGCTCGATTTTCTCCGAGAGGCCGTACAACATTTGCCCTCGCGACCCATTGCTGTCTCACGCGTGGAGCTTGCGTCCGCTCCGGCCGCTCTATGGTGTGAGTGGGTACGATCCTGCTGGTGAGTTATCGGTGTGCGTAAATATCAGTGCTTACTGGTCTCCATTTCATTGTCAGGGCTGTTGGTCGCTCTACTGTCTCCGAGCCATGTCACTAACCGGGAGGTGCAACTCGAGGTATCGCTTCTCCTAGCGACGCACGAGCCCACAGCTGCGCCTTCACTGACCACGGCGGGCTCTAATTATCGCGTCATACGACTGGTTCGTACCCGACGATGTGGCGGTGTCGAAGGTCGGGCTACGCTGCTCAGATCGCTGCGCCATCCCACACCACAAAAGCCGTCTCTTCTATTCGGTCCTCGGGGAATTCACTGGCATCTCTCGTCTGCACTCCTTCCTCATTCATACGTGCCGGCCTCTCACGCTCTCCGCAAAATCCTGTCACGCCGGCCACCACTGTAGCGATTCGCTCTCCTTTGCTGCTCTTCGCCGTGTTGCTTGTGAGGTACGTGTGCCGTATGTTCTTTACTCAACTGTTTTCGTCATCGTATTGGACTACCCTCTGTGCGTGTGTTTCTGCTGCCTGACTGTCGCTGTTTGTCGCCGGCTCTTCGCGCAGGTTTGCCGGACGTGGCGTGAGTGTGCGGGGAATGTAGCTCGACAGAATAACTACACAATGCCGGGAATACGTTTAGTCGCTTATAGAGCCTTTTATTTCCAGCAACAAAACATGTCCGCATTCGCCGGAGGTTGACATACTATATAAGTTATACACCCTGGCGTTCTATAGCCGTCTCTAGCTCCCACTTCTTTCCCCCCCGTAAAATAGTTCACGCTTTATCCTAAATTCTGCATTCTCATTCTAACTACTCTCTCTTTTCGTTCCTAGCCTAGCTACCCTAACTGTTGTCTAACTTTAGTGTCGAGTACTTATGGCGTTGTCCCTCCTAAACTTCGCTGACAAAGTCCTCGTTTATATAGCCCCCGCCGCGATTTAAATGCCACATCTTATTAACCAATAATAACACTTCGCCATCCAAAATTACATTATTGCGCATTGCGTTACTGCTTGCGCATCGCGAATTGAGAGACATATCTCTCAGCCCAATGACAAGCGCTTTGCGCCAAAATTACATATGCGCCGTTGTTACTGACTTTGCGCATCGCGCATTGAAGAGACATATCTCTTCAGCCAATGGACAAGGCTTCGCCGCCAAATTACATATGCCGCGTTTGCGTTACTGGTATTACCATATTCATTAGAGTATCAATAATGTAACCCAAACCCAAGAGGATAGGGTTCCTCCTCCTCCTCTATCCTCTTGCGGACCCCTATCCTCTTGGGTTTGGGTTACATTATTCTATCTGACTATACATGAGCTCCTGATCTACCCGCGATGTATTTAGAAACTCCTCCCACATTAATAATAATAACAATCACAATCGTTCATGACGCGGGTGGGCGCACAAATCAGGCTGCTGCTACACTACCTATCTACATCCCCTACCTACCTACCTATCTACTCTACCTACTTTTCCTACCTAGCCCACCTTAACCTACGACCCAGCTCCCCCTATTTACCTACCCTACCTACGTACCTCTCCTACCTACACCATCACAATCTTATCATCCTTGAATCGTCGACGCAGCGTGTGTCGTATTAGCCCCCCCTCTCGTCGCCGCCAGCAGCAGGGGCGCCGCCGTCCGCGAACGTTGCGGCTGACGCTCCCCTCGTCGTCGACGATAGTCGCCGCCTCCTCAGCCTCTGCGGTGGGCTCCCGTAGCGGTCCCGGGATGAGGAAGAAGGAAGCCGTGTAGAAGACGCCGGAAAGGCCATCGTTGAGCGGATCGGCGCAGGCCAAATGGATCGTGTAGCCGAAAGCGGGGTCTGTGCGTACAGCCAGCAGGACCCGTGTTCGTCGCAACGCGTTCACCATGCCACAGCGGCATGCGCACGGTCGCATGAGCGTGCCCGCGATAGATCGGGCCCGGGCAGGTCGCTGAAAGACGCCGGCAGGCAAGGTCAGGTCAGGTCAGGACGGTCAGGGCAGGTCAGGCAGGCCAGGCCAGGCCAGGTCAGGTCAGGTCAGGTCAAGTCAGGTCAGGTCAAGTCAGGTCAGGTCAGATCAGGTCAGGTTAGGTCAGATCAGGTCAGGCAGGTCAGGCAGGTCATCGCAAGCTTACGGTCTGTCTGCTGATGACAGAGACATGTAAATGTTGAAGGCAAAGAATTTGCAAAAGTGAGAAAGAAGTTGGCAGCAATATAAAAGAAAGATCCAGGACACTGGCAGGGTTGGATGCCATGCTAGTGTAGTGTATATTCTGGAGGTGGACTTGGTCTTACTTTTCATAGTAGTTGTCGATATTTGGATATGATTTTATTATTCACGCGGACTTAGTAGAGTTACTTACTTAGCAGTGATGTGGTAAGTGATGAGATGGCCAATGCAATAGGCTTTATCTTTGCATCAACCAATCTGCAAAATTAAACACGGCAGTGTTTCATTATTGTAAATGCTGTTATTAATATATAATATACACATATTGTGCGTTTGCGCCAGGAGGTACCATGCCGTATTGACATTGTAAAAGCATGTACGACATCTACAAATGTAGCATGTGTTCATGTGTCTAGAGCAAGCGATGTTTAGCTGGCTAGCGCTCTAAAAAATCTTATCCAGTCCTTAGGTATAGCTTACCGAATGACAAGTGTGATAGCACACACTTCTGAAGGCGTAGACAGAATACCGCTGCCGATAAATAGGACCATATAAGCAATAAAGCTAGCATTGCATGACTCGGTACAGAATCCGTTGACAGCCTCACCTCCCTCTATGCACACGCATCCAGTAAGGTCCTGTAAAGTAAGCTCACGCTTTGACATTTACGAAATTACGATGTCCGTAAAAGTTCAATGTACAGTAAGAAATATTTGTTAAAAATTATAGCAGTTACAGGAGCCATAGCGTTAGGATTTCAAAATTAAACATAATTGCTGCATCGTGTCAGTATCACCATCAGACCTGCAACATTTTCAATATTTTTACAGCTTGGTGAAATTTATGAGTATTTGGTAAGTATAATATGTGCGCAGCGGCCATTAGCCCACTGCTGAAATCTTGAATCTGATTGCCACAGGCATACGTTTTAACAGTTAGGTCTGTCATTAGGGAAGAAGTGCCGCCTACTGGCAACATCGACGACGACTGGGATGAT